>NC_081202.1:542500-835000 GCF_902713425.1 Acipenser ruthenus | reverse complement strand
CGCACACACACACGCACACACACACAGACACACACACAGACACACACAGCCCCCAGGACAGGGAAACATCAGAGCCCTGCCGGCACACACATAGATACAGACACACAGACATACACAAGCCAGGAACGAGCCGCAGTTACCTTTCTGAAGAGGACAACTTCTCAGAATTCACTGACATCAGCAGCTCAATCTTGCGCTTGGTTTCTGGAAAAATCTGAGAAAAAAACCTAGCTGCTCCTGCCGTTAGCACGGCGCCTCCCTGTCCTTATAGTCAACTCCAGGAAACAACAACGACGACAACGGAAACAAAGAAACCACGAAAAACAGAAAAAAAATGAAACGAAAAAAACACGTCAAGAGACTAATAACAGCATACTCCCCCCCGCCCCTCACATTGAGCGGGCTGTGCTTGGGGCTTCATTTCCATAGGACTGGCTGGGTCTGTGTAGGCTGCTCCTCTCCAGAGAGGCTGATTCAGTGTCTGTGCATGGCAGAGCTGCTGTTCTCGCTGCTGCTGCTGCTGCTGCTGCTGCTGCTATTGCTGTTTCCAAGCCTGAATAAAAAACGCCCCGCAGCTCCCAGGCCTCCCTCCGTTCAGGGAAGCAGGAAGTACCACTGCCTTCTTATACTGGAGGGGTGGCTTCTTTCTGTGTGTTTCTGTTTGTGTGCTTCTGGCTTGTCCCTCCCTCCTCCACTCCCCCTCCCTCCTCTCCCTCCCTATCACTGGCTTGTCCCTCCCTCCTCCTCCCTCTCGCTGGCTTGCCCCTCTTCCTCCTCCTCCCTCTCGCTGGCTTGCTCACTCTGATGCAGACGCTCTCTGTCGCAGCAGATGGACTCATTATACATCAGGGAGCAGAAGAGCTGGACCTTGAAAAGAGGCACGGAGGATGGAGGCTGCCAACTGTCCCACTCTCTCCCTGACCTCAGACTAACTCCTCAAGGTGCCTCCTCCCTGCACAGTACAACCCCAGGGGAGCCTGACCCACACATTACCAGGTACTCAGAGTGACCCCCAAGCCCAGGGGAGCCTGACCCAGACATTACCAGGTACTCAGAGTGACCTCCAAGCCCAGGGGAGCCTGACCCACACATTACCTTGTACTCAGAGTGACCCCCAAGCCCAGGGGAGCCTGACCCACACATTACCTTGTACTCAGAGTGACCCCCAAGCCCAGGGGAGCCTGACCCACACATTACCTTGTCGTGTGGTTTGGTTATTTGTTTACATGTTTGTTTGTTTGTTTGTTTCTCAGTGCAAAGGGTGCAGGCTGCCCCTGCTTCACACACAGTGCTGCAGCATGTCCTCTGATGAGGATGCACTCGAGCGTCTCTGTAATGAGTGTGGAGGCTGTGGTGGAGTGAGGCTCTTACAGGAACGAACAAGCTATTCACACAGTGCCCACTAGGTGTCACTGCAGATCAATGTGCAGGACTCTATTCACCGACACACATGACAAATGCTTTAATGAGAGGATCTTATTTCCCTGCCGGATTGTGCTTTTAACTGGATTTCCTGTAACACTAAGATTAGAGAATGTAAAGTTGTTCATTACACATTCATTGCTCATATGAATTCAATAGCTAATCACACATTAATTCACAGGTAATTACTATTAACTTACATCTGATCAGCAAGCATTTCTAAAAGTGTTGCAAGTGTTGAGATTCTGAAGCCATGCTATAATAGAAGTGTCTGTTAATCAGCAATTTAATATGAATGCGTATTACGTAATGTTATTTCAATACAGTGATTTCATGGACAAAACCCTCCAGATTCCCCAGAGGAATGTGTGTTCTCACAATGTGTGCAGTGTGCTCCACAGCACCAGCAAAACGCGCTGTATTAAGACGACGTCACGTTCACAGAAAACGCGCTCTTTGGTTTTGAAACATATCGCAGTATGTAACTGGCAGCAACAAAAAAGCAGTCAGCTTTATATCAGAACCCCTTCCTCGGAGTGGGGATCGCGGTGGGCTTGAGGTTGTGTTATATCAGAACCCCTTCCTCGGAGTGGGGATCGCGGTGGGCTTGAGGTTGTGTTATATCAGAACCCCTTCCTCGGAGTGGGGATCGCGGTGGGCTTGAGGTTGTGTTATATCAGAACCCCTTCCTCGGAGTGGGGATCGCGGTGGGCTTGAGGTTGTGTTATATCAGAACCCCTTCCTCGGAGTGGGGATCGCGGTGGGCTTGAGGTTGTGTTATATCAGAACCCCTTCCTCGGAGTGGGGATCGCGGTGGGCTTGAGGTTGTGTTATATCAGAACCCCTTCTTCGGAGTGGGGATCGCGGTGGGCTTGAGGTTGTGTTATATCAGAACCCCTTCCTCGGAGTGGGGATCGCGGTGGGCTTGAGGTTGTGTTATATCAGAACCCCTTCCTCGGAGTGGGGATCGCGGTGGGCTTGAGGTTGTGTTATATCAGAACCCCTTCCTCGGAGTGGGGATCGCGGTGGGCTTGAGGTTGTGTTATATCAGAACCCCTTCCTCGGAGTGGGGATCGCGTGGGCTTGAGGTTGTGTTATATCAGAACCCCTTCCTCGGAGTGGGGATCGCGGTGGGCTTGAGGTTGTGTTATATCAGAACCCCTTCCTCGGAGTGGGGATCGCGGTGGGCTTGAGGTTGTGTTATATCAGAACCCCTTCCTCGGAGTGGGGATCGCGGTGGGCTTGAGGTTGTGTTATATCAGAACCCCTTCCTCGGAGTGGGGATCGCGGTGGGCTTGAGGTTGTGTTATATCAGAACCCCTTCCTCGGAGTGGGGATCGCGGTGGGCTTGAGGTTGTGTTATATCAGAACCCCTTCCTCGGAGTGGGGATCGCGGTGGGCTTGAGGTTGTGTTATATCAGAACCCCTTCCTCGGAGTGGGGATCGCGGTGGGCTTGAGGTTGTGTTATATCAGAACCCCTTCCTCGGAGTGGGGATCGCGGTGGGCTTGAGGTTGTGTTATATCAGAACCCCTTCCTCGGAGTGGGGATCGCGGTGGGCTTGAGGTTGTGTTATATCAGAACCCCTTCCTCGGAGTGGGGATCGCGGTGGGCTTGAGGTTGTGTTATATCAGAACCCCTTCCTCGGAGTGGGGATCGCGGTGGGCTTGAGGTTGTGTTATATCAGAACCCCTTCCTCGGAGTGGGGATCGCGGTGGGCTTGAGGTTGTGTTATATCAGAACCCCTTCCTCGGAGTGGGGATCGCGGTGGGCTTGAGGTTGTGTTATATCAGAACCCCTTCCTCGGAGTGGGGATCGCGGTGGGCTTGAGGTTGTGTTATATCAGAACCCCTTCCTCGGAGTGGGGATCGCGGTGGGCTTGAGGTTGTGTTATATCAGAACCCCTTCCTCGGAGTGGGGATCGCGGTGGGCTTGAGGTTGTGTTATATCAGAACCCCTTCCTCGGAGTGGGGATCGCGGTGGGCTTGAGGTTGTGTTATATCAGAACCCCTTCCTCGGAGTGGGGATCGCGGTGGGCTTGAGGTTGTGTTATATCAGAACCCCTTCCTCGGAGTGGGGATCGCGGTGGGCTTGAGGTTGTGTTATATCAGAACCCCTTCCTCGGAGTGGGGATCGCGGTGGGCTTGAGGTTGTGTTATATCAGAACCCCTTCCTCGGAGTGGGGATCGCGGTGGGCTTGAGGTTGTGTTATATCAGAACCCCTTCCTCGGAGTGGGGATCGCGGTGGGCTTGAGGTTGTGTTATATCAGAACCCCTTCCTCGGAGTGGGGATCGCGGTGGGCTTGAGGTTGTGTTATATCAGAACCCCTTCCTCGGAGTGGGGATCGCGGTGGGCTTGAGGTTGTGTTATATCAGAACCCCTTCCTCGGAGTGGGGATCGCGGTGGGCTTGAGGTTGTGTTATATCAGAACCCCTTCCTCGGAGTGGGGATCGCGGTGGGCTTGAGGTTGTGTTATATCAGAACCCCTTCCTCGGAGTGGGGATCGCGGTGGGCTTGAGGTTGTGTTATATCAGAACCCCTTCCTCGGAGTGGGGATCGCGGTGGGCTTGAGGTTGTGTTATATCAGAACCCCTTCCTCGGAGTGGGGATCGCGGTGGGCTTGAGGTTGTGTTATATCAGAACCCCTTCCTCGGAGTGGGGATCGCGGTGGGCTTGAGGTTGTGTTATATCAGAACCCCTTCCTCGGAGTGGGGATCGCGGTGGGCTTGAGGTTGTGTTATATCAGAACCCCTTCCTCGGAGTGGGGATCGCGGTGGGCTTGAGGTTGTGTTATATCAGAACCCCTTCCTCGGAGTGGGGATCGCGGTGGGCTTGAGGTTGTGTTATATCAGAACCCCTTCCTCGGAGTGGGGATCGCGGTGGGCTTGAGGTTGTGTTATATCAGAACCCCTTCCTCGGAGTGGGGATCGCGGTGGGCTTGAGGTTGTGTTATATCAGAACCCCTTCCTCGGAGTGGGGATCGCGGTGGGCTTGAGGTTGTGTTATATCAGAACCCCTTCCTCGGAGTGGGGATCGCGGTGGGCTTGAGGTTGTGTTATATCAGAACCCCTTCCTCGGAGTGGGGATCGCGGTGGGCTTGAGGTTGTGTTATATCAGAACCCCTTCCTCGGAGTGGGGATCGCGGTGGGCTTGAGGTTGTGTTATATCAGAACCCCTTCCTCGGAGTGGGGATCGCGGTGGGCTTGAGGTTGTGTTATATCAGAACCCCTTCCTCGGAGTGGGGATCGCGGTGGGCTTGAGGTTGTGTTATATCAGAACCCCTTCCTCGGAGTGGGGATCGCGGTGGGCTTGAGGTTGTGTTATATCAGAACCCCTTCCTCGGAGTGGGGATCGCGGTGGGCTTGAGGTTGTGTTATATCAGAACCCCTTCCTCGGAGTGGGGATCGCGGTGGGCTTGAGGTTGTGTTATATCAGAACCCCTTCCTCGGAGTGGGGATCGCGGTGGGCTTGAGGTTGTGTTATATCAGAACCCCTTCCTCGGAGTGGGGATCGCGGTGGGCTTGAGGTTGTGTTATATCAGAACCCCTTCCTCGGAGTGGGGATCGCGGTGGGCTTGAGGTTGTGTTATATCAGAACCCCTTCCTCGGAGTGGGGATCGCGGTGGGCTTGAGGTTGTGTTATATCAGAACCCCTTCCTCGGAGTGGGGATCGCGGTGGGCTTGAGGTTGTGTTATATCAGAACCCCTTCCTCGGAGTGGGGATCGCGGTGGGCTTGAGGTTGTGTTATATCAGAACCCCTTCCTCGGAGTGGGGATCGCGGTGGGCTTGAGGTTGTGTTATATCAGAACCCCTTCCTCGGAGTGGGGATCGCGGTGGGCTTGAGGTTGTGTTATATCAGAACCCCTTCCTCGGAGTGGGGATCGCGGTGGGCTTGAGGTTGTGTTATATCAGAACCCCTTCCTCGGAGTGGGGATCGCGGTGGGCTTGAGGTTGTGTTATATCAGAACCCCTTCCTCGGAGTGGGGATCGCGGTGGGCTTGAGGTTGTGTTATATCAGAACCCCTTCCTCGGAGTGGGGATCGCGGTGGGCTTGAGGTTGTGTTATATCAGAACCCCTTCCTCGGAGTGGGGATCGCGGTGGGCTTGAGGTTGTGTTATATCAGAACCCCTTCCTCGGAGTGGGGATCGCGGTGGGCTTGAGGTTGTGTTATATCAGAACCCCTTCCTCGGAGTGGGGATCGCGGTGGGCTTGAGGTTGTGTTATATCAGAACCCCTTCCTCGGAGTGGGGATCGCGGTGGGCTTGAGGTTGTGTTATATCAGAACCCCTTCCTCGGAGTGGGGATCGCGGTGGGCTTGAGGTTGTGTTATATCAGAACCCCTTCCTCGGAGTGGGGATCGCGGTGGGCTTGAGGTTGTGTTATATCAGAACCCCTTCCTCGGAGTGGGGATCGCGGTGGGCTTGAGGTTGTGTTATATCAGAACCCCTTCCTCGGAGTGGGGATCGCGGTGGGCTTGAGGTTGTGTTATATCAGAACCCCTTCCTCGGAGTGGGGATCGCGGTGGGCTTGAGGTTGTGTTATATCAGAACCCCTTCCTCGGAGTGGGGATCGCGGTGGGCTTGAGGTTGTGTTATATCAGAACCCCTTCCTCGGAGTGGGGATCGCGGTGGGCTTGAGGTTGTGTTATATCAGAACCCCTTCCTCGGAGTGGGGATCGCGGTGGGCTTGAGGTTGTGTTATATCAGAACCCCTTCCTCGGAGTGGGGATCGCGGTGGGCTTGAGGTTGTGTTATATCAGAACCCCTTCCTCGGAGTGGGGATCGCGGTGGGCTTGAGGTTGTGTTATATCAGAACCCCTTCCTCGGAGTGGGGATCGCGGTGGGCTTGAGGTTGTGTTATATCAGAACCCCTTCCTCGGAGTGGGGATCGCGGTGGGCTTGAGGTTGTGTTATATCAGAACCCCTTCCTCGGAGTGGGGATCGCGGTGGGCTTGAGGTTGTGTTATATCAGAACCCCTTCCTCGGAGTGGGGATCGCGGTGGGCTTGAGGTTGTGTTATATCAGAACCCCTTCCTCGGAGTGGGGATCGCGGTGGGCTTGAGGTTGTGTTATATCAGAACCCCTTCCTCGGAGTGGGGATCGCGGTGGGCTTGAGGTTGTGTTATATCAGAACCCCTTCCTCGGAGTGGGGATCGCGGTGGGCTTGAGGTTGTGTTATATCAGAACCCCTTCTTCGGAGTGGGGATCGCGGTGGGCTTGAGGTTGTGTTATATCAGAACCCCTTCCTCGGAGTGGGGATCGCGGTGGGCTTGAGGTTGTGTTATATCAGAACCCCTTCCTCGGAGTGGGGATCGCGGTGGGCTTGAGGTTGTGTTATATCAGAACCCCTTCCTCGGAGTGGGGATCGCGGTGGGCTTGAGGTTGTGTTATATCAGAACCCCTTCCTCGGAGTGGGGATCGCGGTGGGCTTGAGGTTGTGTTATATCAGAACCCCTTCCTCGGAGTGGGGATCGCGGTGGGCTTGAGGTTGTGTTATATCAGAACCCCTTCCTCGGAGTGGGGATCGCGGTGGGCTTGAGGTTGTGTTATATCAGAACCCCTTCCTCGGAGTGGGGATCGCGGTGGGCTTGAGGTTGTGTTATATCAGAACCCCTCCCTCGGAGTGGGGATCGCGGTGGGCTTGAGGTTGTGTTATATCAGAACCCCTTCCTCGGAGTGGGGATCGCGGTGGGCTTGAGGTTGTGTTATATTAGAACCCCTTCCTCGGAGTGGGGATCGCGGTGGGCTTGAGGTTGTGTTATATCAGAACCCCTTCCTCGGAGTGGGGATCGCGGTGGGCTTGAGGTTGTGTTATATCAGAACCCCTTCCTCGGAGTGGGGATCGCGGTGGGCTTGAGGTTGTGTTATATCAGAACCCCTTCCTCGGAGTGGGGATCGTGGTGGGCTTGAGGTTGTGTTATATCAGAACCCCTTCCTCGGAGTGGGGATCGCGGTGGGCTTGAGGTTGTGTTATATCAGAACCCCTTCCTCGGAGTGGGGATCGCGGTGGGCTTGAGGTTGTGTTATATTAGAACCCCTTCCTCGGAGTGGGGATCGCGGTGGGCTTGAGGTTGTGTTACATCAGAACCCCTTCCTCGGAGTGGGGATCGCGGTGGGCTTGAGGTTGTGTTATATCAGAACCCCTTCCTCGGAGTGGGGATCGCGGTGGGCTTGAGGTTGTGTTATATCAGAACCCCTTCCTCGGAGTGGGGATCGCGGTGGGCTTGAGGTTGTGTTATATCAGAACCCCTTCCTCGGAGTGGGGTTGGCTGTGGGCTTGAGGTTGTGTTATATCAGAACCCCTTCCTCGGAGTGGGGATCGCGGTGGGCTTGAGGTTGTGTTATATCAGAACCCCTTCCTCGGAGTGGGGATCGCGGTGGGCTTGAGGTTGTGTTATATCAGAACCCCTTCCTCGGAGTGGGGATCGCGGTGGGCTTGAGGTTGTGTTATATCAGAACCCCTTCCTCGGAGTGGGGATCGCGGTGGGCTTGAGGTTGTGTTATATCAGAACCCCTTCCTCGGAGTGGGGATCGCGGTGGGCTTGAGGTTGTGTTATATCAGAACCCCTTCCTCGGAGTGGGGATCGCGGTGGGCTTGAGGTTGTGTTATATCAGAACCCCTTCCTCGGAGTGGGGATCGCGGTGGGCTTGAGGTTGTGTTATATCAGAACCCCTTCCTCGGAGTGGGGATCGCGGTGGGCTTGAGGTTGTGTTATATCAGAACCCCTTCCTCGGAGTGGGGATCGCGGTGGGCTTGAGGTTGTGTTATATCAGAACCCCTTCCTCGGAGTGGGGATCGCGGTGGGCTTGAGGTTGTGTTATATCAGAACCCCTTCCTCGGAGTGGGGATCGCGGTGGGCTTGAGGTTGTGTTATATCAGAACCCCTTCCTCGGAGTGGGGATCGCGGTGGGCTTGAGGTTGTGTTATATCAGAACCCCTTCCTCGGAGTGGGGATCGCGGTGGGCTTGAGGTTGTGTTATATCAGAACCCCTTCCTCGGAGTGGGGATCGCGGTGGGCTTGAGGTTGTGTTATATCAGAACCCCTTCCTCGGAGTGGGGATCGTGGTGGGCTTGAGGTTGTGTTATATTAGAACCCCTTCCTCGGAGTGGGGATCGTGGTGGGCTTGAGGTTGTGTTATATTAGAACTCCTTCCTCGGAGTGGGGATCGCGGTGGGCTTGAGGTTGTGTTATATCAGAACCCCTTCCTCGGAGTGGGGATCGCGGTGGGCTTGAGGTTGTGTTATATCAGAACCCCTTCCTCGGAGTGGGGATCGCGGTGGGCTTGAGGTTGTGTTATATCAGAACCCCTTCCTCGGAGTGGGGATCGCGGTGGGCTTGAGGTTGTGGGTCAGCTGCATTATTAGTGCTTTATAGGACCGGCAGTCACTCTGAATGGTGAAGGGCCCCGGTGACTGGCTTCTTATTCCCACGGTTCCTGTGTCTCCAGTCCTGGCTTCTTATTCCCATGGTTCCTGTGTGTCTCCAGTATGGTGTCCCTGTGTCCTGGCTTCTTATTCCCATGGTTCCTGTGTCTCCAGTATGGTGTCCCTGTGTCCTGGCTTCTTATTCCCATGGTTCCTGTGTCTCCAGTCCTGGTTTCTTATTCCCATGGTTCCTGTGCATCTCCAGTATGGTGTCCCTGTGTCCTGGCTTCTTATTCCCATGGTTCCTGTGTGTCTCCAGTATGGTGTCCCTGTGTCCTGGCTTCTTATTCCCATGGTTCCTGTGTCTCCAGTATGGTGTCCCTGTGTCCTGGCTTCTTATTCCCACGGTTCCTGTGTGTCTCCAGTATGGTGTCCCTGTGTCCTGGCTTCTTATTCCCACGGTTCCTGTATCTCCAGTATGGTGTCCCTGTGTCCTGGCTTCTTATTCCCATGGTTCCTGTGTCTCCAGTATGGTGTCCCTGTGTCCTGGCTTCTTATTCCCACGGTTCCTGTGCGTCTCCAGTATGGTGTCCCTGTGTCCTGGCTTCTTATTCCCATGGTTCCTGTGCGTCTCCAGTATGGTGTCCCTGTGTCCTGGCTTCTTATTCCCACGGTTCCTGTGCATCTCCAGTATGGTATCCCTGTGTCCTGGCTTCTTATTCCCATGGTTCCTGTGTCTCCAGTCCTGGTTTCTTATTCCCATGGTTCCTGTGTGTCTCCAGTATGGTGTCCCTGTGTCCTGGCTTCTTATTCCCACGGTTCCTGTGTGTCTCCAGTATGGTGTCCCTGTGTCCTGGCTTCTTATTCCCATGGTTCCTGTGTGTCTCCAGTATAGTGTCCCTGTGTCCTGGCTTCTTATTCCCATGGTTCCTGTGTGTCTCCAGTATGGTGTCCCTGTGTCCTGGCTTCTTATTCCCATGGTTCCTGTGCATCTCCAGTATGGTGTCCCTGTGTCCTGGCTTCTTATTCCCACGGTTCCTGTGCATCTCCAGTATGGTATCCCTGTGTCCTGGCTTCTTATTCCCATGGTTCCTGTGTCTCCAGTCCTGGTTTCTTATTCCCATGGTTCCTGTGTGTCTCCAGTATGGTGTCCCTGTGTCCTGGCTTCTTATTCCCATGGTTCCTGTGTGTCTCCAGTATGGTGTCCCTGTGTCCTGGCTTCTTATTCCCATGGTTCCTGTGTGTCTCCAGTATAGTGTCCCTGTGTCCTGGCTTCTTATTCCCATGGTTCCTGTGTGTCTCCAGTATGGTGTCCCTGTGTCCTGGCTTCTTATTCCCACGGTTCCTGTGTGTCTCCAGTATGGTGTCCCTGTGTCCTGGCTTCTTATTCCCATGGTTCCTGTGTGTGTCCAGTCCTGGCTTCTTATTCCCATGGTTCCTGTGTCTCCAGTATGGTGTCCCTGTGTCCTGGCTTCTTATTCCCATGGTTCCTGTGTCTCCAGTCCTGGCTTCTTATTCCCATGGTTCCTGTGTGTCTCCAGTCCTGGCTTCTTATTCCCATGGTTCCTGTGTGTCTCCAGTATAGTGTCCCTGTGTCCTGGCTTCTTATTCCCATGGTTCCTGTGCGTCTCCAGTATAGTGTCCCTGTGTCCTGGCTTCTTATTCCCATGGTTCCTGTGTGTCTCCAGTATGGTGTCCCTGTGTCCTGGCTTCTTATTCCCACGATTCCTGTGCGTCTCCAGTATGGTGTCCCTGTGTCCTGGCTTCTTATTCCCATGGTTCCTGTGCGTCTCCAGTATGGTGTCCCTGTGTCCTGGCTTCTTATTCCCACGGCTCCTGTGCGTCTCCAGTATGGTGTCCCTGTGTCCTGGCTTCTTATTCCCATGGTTCCTGTGCGTCTCCAGTATGGTGTCCCTGTGTCCTGGTTTCTTATTCCCACGGCTCCTGTGCGTCTCCAGTATGGTGTCCCTGTGTCCTGGCTTCTTATTCCCACGGCTCCTGTGCGTCTCCAGTATGGTGTCCCTGTGTCCTGGCTTCTTATTCCCACGGTCCCTGTGTCCTGGCTTCTTATTCCCATGGTTCCTGTGTGTGTCTCCAGTATGGTGTCCCTGTGTGCTGCCTCCTCACTGGGACATGCTTCCCTCAGACACAGCACTGTGCTGGTGGAGATCCACACAGAGCCGTTTCCTCTTCAGGCTCAAAGGTTTGGTCCTCAGTGCTAGAACACACGGCTGCTCTCACTCAATATAATCCAATTATTTCTGATGATATGCGCTTGTACAGTACAGTGCCTAATAATGAAGAGAACTGCCAGGAGCTTGCTTCAGGACCAGATATTCAGAGAGGTCGTGACATGAGCTTGTGTGAAAACAACAAATTCATCACAGGCTTTGGAGTAAAATAATCACCCCACGGCTCTGTGTGTATATTATATCTATTTCCTGTTTTGTTTTCACAGAGCTGCACCCCTGTTGGCATCCTCGCTGTTTCAGATTCAGGGGTTTCAGTAATAGCTGCTGCTGTGGCCGCAGTGTCCTCTGGGAGGACCTGAACCTTTCGAAGCAGCTGCCTTTAACATCCCTGCCTGGTCCCACACCCTGACCTGCGCAGCCACACGCACTGCACTGCAAAGCCAGAGCAGCACAAGAAAGCTTTCCAATGGCTCTACTTCTTCCCAATAGGAGGCCACAGAGCAAGCTGTGCAGTGTCTCCCTGGCTCGCAGTATCCCCTCACCCCGCCCCAGGCAACACAAACCCACTGAAATCTGGCACTGGCCCCCCTCTTTCTCTATGAGGCCTCACACGTGCAATGAACAGGAGAGGACTCAGCCCACAATGCAGAAACAGGTACATGGAAAACATGAAGTCTGGATAAACGATGAGAGGACAGGTTACACCAAACCAGCCACTTTCTATGATGGGCTCTGTGGTATTCCTGTCTACAAGGCACATAGTAAGACAAATCACATCTTCCTGCTACAGTTTCATTATTTATTGTTCTATCCATCTATAACAGAAAAGAACTGTGCAATAAAAAGCTGAACAGCCAGTATGTCTGCAGGAACGAGCAACTGGACCAGTGGCAGACTCTGTGTGCTTTGCAGGCTCGGGCCAGTGACCCGGCGGTCAGACGGGGAGTTCCTCACAGGAGGAGCTGAAGGAGCACTGCACTAGCTGGCCATTAGTATAACCAGCTCTCACTGCAGAGCCATGAAACAACAAGGCAGCGAGAGAGGAGGAAACGGCAGAGCAATCCCAGCAGCCTGGGACTCTGAACACTGTTCTGGATGAGCCTCCAGTGACCAGGCTGGCTGGAAGATAATTCACACCCTGCTAACATGAAGACACGCTGCACCGACACAGCAGACGCCGCTTCACTTGGGATCTGGGGTGCCAGCAGCATCTCCAATTCAACACAGAAGTGTTTCAATAATCTCCTGGAGAAGTCATTACTGAGCTAGGCACAGCAGCGGCTCGGTGTGAATTGAAGCAGGGTAGGCTGTTTACCAGTAGCTGTGGGGCACACCTCTGGGATGACAGAGGGAGTTCTTAAATAGTTCCTGTATCAAACCAGAGTGTTTATTGTATTGCCATGCTTACATGTATCTCAGTGCTTTTTTACTTGTTCAAGCCTGTGCCTTGTGCTCCTCATCAGTCTGTGGAGGGATCTTACTGTTTAATGCAGCCCCACAGCAGGGAGCCCAATCCACAGGAGCTGGGATGAGAGAGAAGAAGAATGCGTTCATTAAAAGACTTCGGGAGAGGTTCAGCAGACAATTTCACTGCCAAGCAAAGCTTGTCCTAGTTTCACTGGAACTTTCCCTGGCTTTAAAGACTCATGTTGAAGGAGTCTCATTGTAACTGCATGTGCAGATCTGCGGCTTGTGCAATGCAACTCCACAATATAAACTGTACTGCATGTTGAGACTGCTCTGAGCTCAGCTTGGATGAAAAAGGTGCTTTAATGAGATATCTGTAGGTGTTCAGGGGCTGTGCCCCGTCGTCATGGAGAATCAACTGAACAAACATCTCTGAAGTGTGCCGTGCATTTCAGTAATCTCCAGATTGTGAGAGGTAAAGAAAGGGGATGTACATTCAGTACAGTATAGAGAACTCAGTACTGTGGATCTGAGAGCCAGCTCATTCAATACAGTACAGTATAGAGAACTCAGTACTGTGGATCTGAGAGCCAGCACATTCAATACAGTACAGTATAGAGAACTCAGTACTGTGGATCTGAGAGCCAGCACATTCAATACAGTACAGTATAGAGAACTCAGTACTGTGGATCTGATAGCCAGCACATTCAATACAGTTCAGTATAGAGAACTCAGTACTGTGGATCTGAGAGCCAGCACATTCAATACAGTACAGTATAGAGAACTCAGTACTGTGGATCTGAGAGCCAGCGCATTCAATACAGTACAGTATAGAGAACTCAGTACTGTGGATCTGAGAGCCAGCACATTCAATACAGTACAGTATAGAGAACTCAGTACTGTGGATCTGAGAGCCAGCGCATTCAATACAGTATAGAGAACTCAGTACTGTGGATCTGAGAGCCAGCACATTCAATACAGTACAGTATAGAGAACTCAGTATTGTGGATCTGAGAGCCAGCTCATTCAATACAGCAGAACTCTGTAATGGGGACTCAAGACAGCAAACCAAACATCAGTTTGTTTCTGAGCTGCTTAACTTTCTAAGACTGTGTAGAGCAGACTATTGCCTGTGTATTAGCACTGTTTAAGTACTACAGTAGCACTTTCTATATATTCCGTGGTCACAAGCAGTCCAGTACTCATCTCAGCAGGACTCCCTTCTCCCCACAGCTCACAGCCTCCTACTGCAACACACAGTACTAGCCACCAAGCAATCAAGGCTTTCTCACATTTAAAACAAGCTAGAAACTTTAAAAACCTCTCCTCATCCCACCTTCCCTCCAAGCTCAAACGCTGATTATCTACAGAGCGCTCCATTCAATCACCTTCCCTCCAAGCGCTTCATTCAATCACCTTCCCTCCGAGCGCTTCATTCAATCACCTTCCCTCCGAGCGCTTCATTCAATCACCTTCCCTCCGAGCGCTTCATTCAATCACCTTCCCTCCGAGCGCTTCATTCAATCACCGTCCCTCCGAGCGCTTCATTCAATCACCATCCCTCCGAGCGCTTCATTCAATCACCTTCCCTCCGAGCGCTTCATTCAATCACCTTCCCTCCGAGCGCTTCATTCAATCACCTTCCCTCCGAGCGCTTCATTCAATCACCTTCCCTCCGAGCGCTTCATTCAATCACCGTCCCTCCGAGCGCTTCATTCAATCACCGTCCCTCCGAGCGCTTCATTCAATCACCTTCCCTCCGAGCGCTCCATTCAATCACCTTCCCTCCGAGCGCTCCATTCAATCACCTTCCCTCCGAGCGCTCCATTCAATCACCTTCCCTCCGAGCGCTCCATTCAATCACCTTCCCTCCGAGCGCTTCATTCAATCACCTTCCCTCCGAGCGCTTCATTCAATCACCTTCCCTCCGAGCGCTTCATTCAATCACCTTCCCTCCGAGCGCTTCATTCAATCACCTTCCCTCCGAGCGCTCCATTCAATCACCTTCCCTCCGAGCGCTCCATTCAATCACCTTCCCTCCGAGCGCTCCATTCAATCACCTTCCCTCCGAGCGCTCCATTCAATCACCTTCCCTCCGAGCGCTCCATTCAATCACCTTCCCTCCGAGCGCTTCATTCAATCACCTTCCCTCCGAGCGCTTCATTCAATCACCTTCCCTCCGAGCGCTTCATTCAATCACCTTCCCTCCGAGCGCTTCATTCAATCACCTTCCCTCCAAGCACTTCATTCAATCACCTTCCCTCCGAGCGCTCCATTCAATCACCTTCCCTCCGAGCGCTCCATTCAATCACCTTCCCTCCGAGCGCTTCATTCAATCACCTTCCCTCCGAGCGCTTCATTCAATCAGCTTCCCTCCGAGCGCTTCATTCAATCACCTTCCCTCCGAGCGCTTCATTCAATCACCTTCCCTCCGAGCGCTTCATTCAATCACCTTCCCTCCGAGCGCTTCATTCAATCACCTTCCCTCCGAGCGCTTCATTCAATCACCTTCCCTCCGAGCGCTTCATTCAATCACCTTCCCTCCGAGCGCTTCATTCAATCACCTTCCCTCCGAGCGCTTCATTCAATCACCTTCCCTCCGAGCGCTTCATTCAATCACCTTCCCTCCGAGCGCTTCATTCAATCACCTTCCCTCCGAGCGCTTCATTCAATCACCTTCCCTCCGAGCGCTTCATTCAATCACCTTCCCTCCGAGCGCTTCATTCAATCACCTTCCCTCCGAGCGCTTCATTCAATCACCTTCCCTCCGAGCGCTTCATTCAATCACCTTCCCTCCGAGCTCACACACTGATTATCTACAGAGCGCTTCATTCAATCTATCATGTACACTCAAGAACATCTTTAATACATTCCTTTGCAGGAACTGAACCAATGAACTGGTACGCAGCCAGTGGAATGTGCTGGCTAGAACCAGTGCAGACTCAGGGCTGGTTATTTATCCAGGGGGGAGACAGTGGAGCATGTCCAAATCACTCCCCTCGCTATCCTGCTGGCTCTGCCTTGCTTTGTTCATTGACTGGCCCTCAGAACACGATGGAATTTGAGCAGTTTCATGTGCTGCAGTCTGTTTCTCATGGCAGCAGAATTGCAAAATGAAAATCAATAACCCACGCATCCTACCTTGCCTATGACTGACCGAGCATTCCAGTAACCAAGTACTGGAAATCTGGAGTCCTTCAGTACTGCTTTTATTTCATTCCCACCCAGGATGACAGAACAATTTGCAACAGTGTTTCCATTGGGCCGGGGGGTGAAGAAGCTTCTCAGTTCAGAGTGAAGGATGAGGGAGAAGCTGATCACTAATAACAGGAGAAGCGTCTCAGCAGCGCTGTGCCGGTCCTGTGCAATGAAACCTCCCTAGATAATTCAACAGGAGAAGCAGCTACAGCAGCGCTGTGCCGGTCCTGTGCAATGAAATCTCCCTAGATAATTCAACAGGAGAAGCAGCTACAGCAGCGCTGTGCCGGTCCTGTGCAATGAAACCTCCCTAGATAATTCAACAGGAGAAGCAGCTACAGCAGCGCTGTGCTGGTCCTGTGCAATGAAACCTCCCTAGATAATTCAACAGAAGAAGCAGCTACAGCAGCGCTGTGCCGGTCCTGTGCAATGAAACCTCCCTAGATAATTCAACAGGAGAAGCAGCTACAGCAGCGCTGTGCCGGTCCTGTGCAATGAAATCTCCCTAGATAATTCAACAGGAGAAGCAGCTACAGCAGCGCTGTGCCGGTCCTGTGCAATGAAACCTCCCTAGATAATTCAACAGGAGAAGCAGCTACAGCAGCGCTGTGCCGGTCCTGTGCAATGAAACCTCCCTAGATAATTCAACAGGAGAAGCAGCTACAGCAGCGCTGTGCCGGTCCTGTGCAATGAAACCTCCCTAGATAATTCAAGTTGCTGATTGTTTGGATACCCATCACCTCTAACCCCCAGCAGCCTCCCCACTCCTTGTCCCAGCTCAGGAACCTGTGATGCAACTTCCAGAACAAACTCAAGGGCCAGACAATGGCCCCTCTTGCAAGCAGGTTTCCCGCACCGTGCCTAATCGATTCACGCAGCCAGAATCAATCTCACAATGCCCTCGAGTTGTGGTGTGTGTTCTAAACTGCAGGGATACGGCTACTGCAATGTTCTGGGAGGAGGTCGCTTCTGCACGCCGTGGATTCAATGAGAGGACGGTCCTGGAAGGGGCTGCAGCTACAATACCCCAAACCTGGATTTCTTTTTTGTGGACTACCAATGGTAAAATAATTCATATATTAACAACAATAAATAATCAAGCACTCGATTTAGAACATGCTTGACACAAAGAACAATTAAAAAGAGATCATCACAACTTAGCAAAGAAGAATGAGGAGCATCCTTCAGAAATGAACCGCTGTGTTCCAGGAGTGTTCTGCTGAACTAATTAAACAACATAAATAAAACAATCAGATGACTTGCACACAGACGCCTCCTCTTTTACTGCTGCCAGCACAGCAAACTGGAGATTAAAACAGCACAAGACAAGACTCAGGAGATATTATTCAGAGACGGAAAGCACCCCAGGACACTGCAAACAGCGAGCATCCCACCTCCGGACCTACCACCACGGTGCTTCACTCATTATTGCTTACAGGGAGTGCAGACCCCAGACGTGCACAGCACAGCCCCACAAGCACTGCATAACCAGAACACAAGAACAGCCTGCCTCCTGACTGCAGAGGCACAGTCCAGTACAGCACAGCACAGCCCCACAAGCATTGCATAACCAGAACACAAGAACAGCCTGCCTCCTGACTGCAGAGGCACAGTCCAGTACAGCACAGCACAGACCCACAAGCATTGCATAACCAGAACACAAGAACAGTCGGTCTCCTGACTGCAGAGGCACAGTCCAGTACAGCACAGCACAGCACAGCACAGACCCACAAGCATTGCATAACCAGAATACAAGAACAGCCAGTCTCCTGACTGCAGAGGCACAGTCCAGTACAGCACAGCACAGACCCACAAGCATTGCATAACCAGAACACAAGAACAGCCGGTCTCCTGACTGCAGAGGCACAGTACAGCACAGCACAGCACAGCACAGCACAGCCCCACAAGCATTGCATAACCAGAACACAAGAACAGCCTGTCTCCTGACTGCAGAGGCACAGTGCAGTACAGCACAGCACAGACCCACAAGCATTGCATAACCAGAACACAAGAACAGCCAGTCTCCTGACTGCAGAGGCACAGTCCAGTACAGCACAGCACAGCACAGCACAGCACAGCACAGACCCACAAGCATTGCATAACCAGAACACAAGAACAGCCAGTCTCCTGACTGCAGAGGCACAGTCCAGTACAGCACAGCACAGCACAGCACAGCACAGCACAGCACAGACCCACAAGCATTGCATAACCAGAACACAAGAACAGCCTGCCTCCTGACTGCAGAGGCACAGTCCAGTACAGCACAGCACAGCACAGCACAGCACAGCACAGACCCACAAGCATTGCATAACCAGAACACAAGAACAGCCTGCCTCCTGACTGCAGAGGCACAGTCCAGTACAGCACAGCATAGCACAGCACAGCACAGACCCACAAGCATTGCATAACCAGAACACAAGAACAGCCTGCCTCCTGACTGCAGAGGCACAGTCCAGTACAGCACAGCACAGCACAGCACAGACCCACAAGCATTGCATAACCAGAACACATGGACAGCCTGCCTCCTGACTGCAGAGGCACAGTCCAGTACAGCACAGCACAGCACAGCACAGCACAGACCCACAAGCATTGCATAATCAGAACACAAGAACAGCCGTCTCCTGACTGCAGAGGCACAGTCCAGTACAGCACAGCACAGCACAGCACAGACCCACAAGCATTGCATAACCAGAACACAAGAACAGCCTGCCTCCTGACTGCATAGGCACAGTCCAGCACAGCACAGCACAGCACAGCACAGACCCACAAGCATTGCATAACCAGAACACAAGAACAGCCTGCCTCCTGACTGCAGAGGCACAGTCCAGTACAGCACAGCACAGCACAGCACAGCACAGACCCACAAGCATTGCATAATCAGAACACAAGAACAGCCGTCTCCTGACTGCAGAGGCACAGTCCAGTACAGCACAGCACAGCACAGCACAGCACAGACCCACAAGCATTGCATAATCAGAACACAAGAACAGCCTGCCTCCTGACTGCAGAGGCACAGTGCAGTACAGCACAGCACAGCACAGCACAGACCCACAAGCATTGCAGAACACACAGCCTGCCTCCCTGGACTCACCTGGCTGAGTGGAAGACGAACGGAGTCAGGAGTTGGGTGGCCAGTCTGCAGAGCCGGCTGAATGCCATGTGTGTGCCAGCGCTGCTGTCCACTGTCGCTGCCCGCTGGCAGCCTGGCAGGGAAGCAGTGTGGAGAAGAGTGTGTGGCGTCCTAGAAAGTAGCCTTGTACACCTCCCTCTCCAGCTGACACACAGAGACAGGTTTACACTCTGCAAACACAGGCTGCAGCAAGCTCCATCAATACAGCACAGCGCAGCACAGAACACAAGAGACAGGGCGCTTTGTTTATCTTCAGAGAAACAGAGAGAAACCACAGCACTACTGCTGCTGCAGAGATTCAAAGCCCAGTAAGAGAGAGAAAAACAGAGAGAGAGAGGTAGAGCAGGAGAGGGAGTCAGAGTGATGATAGGGAGGGATTGAAATATCTACCAGCCTGCTTCAGCCATTCAGAAGTAACCCAGTCTCTGGAGACAAGGCCAGTGTGCAACAACACAACTACACTTCTTCAGCATCTTTCCTGTGCATTGGACATTTTCTATTATTAGTTCTTTTTTTTATTGAAGTAAACAATTAGGGCTTCATCTGTGGGAGTATCTCTTCTCAAAACCTCCACTTGTCATTCACACACACTGACACTGCTATTGTGTGCACACAGGACGCTGCGTTCCTCCTCTCTGAACAGCACACAGGACGCTGCGTTCCTCCTCTCTGAACAGCCCACACAGGATGCTGCGTTCCTCCTCTCTGAACAGCACACAGGATGCTGCGTTCCTCCTCTCTGAACAGTGCAACACAGGACACTGCGTTCCTCCTCTCTGAACAGTGCACACAGGACGCTGCGTTCCTCCTCTCTGAACGGCACACAGGACGCTGCGTTCCTCCTCTCTGAACAGCACACAGGACGCTGCGTTCCTCCTCTCTGAACAGCCCACACAGGACGCTGCGTTCCTCCTCTCTGAACAGCACACAGGATGCTGCGTTCCTCCTCTCTGAACAGTGCACACAGGACGCTGCGTTCCTCCTCTCTGAACAGCACACAGGATGCTGCGTTCCTCCTCTCTGAACAGTGCAACACAGGACGCTGCGTTCCTCCTCTCTGAACAGCACACAGGATGCTGCGTTCCTCCTCTCTGAACAGTGCAACACAGGACACTGCGTTCCTCCTCTCTGAACAGCCCACGCAGGACGCTGCGTTCCTCCTCTCTGAACAGTGCACACAGGACGCTGCGTTCCTCCTCTCTGAACAGCCCACACAGGACGCTGCGTTCCTCCTCTCTGAACAGCACACAGGATGCTGCGTTCCTCCTCTCTGAACAGTGCACACAGGACGCTGCGTTCCTCCTCTCTGAACAGCACACAGGATGCTGCGTTCCTCCTCTCTGAACAGTGCAACACAGGACGCTGCGTTCCTCCTCTCTGAACAGCACACAGGATGCTGCGTTCCTCCTCTCTGAACAGTGCAACACAGGACACTGCGTTCCTCCTCTCTGAACAGCCCACACAGGACGCTGCGTTCCTCCTCTCTGAACAGTGCACACAGGACGCTGCGTTCCTCCTCTCTGAACAGCACACAGGATGCTGCGTTCCTCCTCTCTGAACAGTGCAACACAGGACACTGCGTTCCTCCTCTCTGAACAGTGCACACAGGACGCTGCGTTCCTCCTCTCTGAACGGCACACAGGGCGCTGCGTTCCTCCTCTCTGAACGGCACACAGGGCGCTGCGTTCCTCCTCTCTGAACAGCACACAGGACGCTGCGTTCCTCCTCTCTGAACAGTGCAACACAGGACGCTGTGTTCCTCCTCTCTGAACAGCACACAGGACGCTGTGTTCCTCCTCTCTGAACAGCACACAGTAAGCTGCGTTCCTCCTCTCTGAACAGCACACAGGACGCTGCGTTCCTCCTCTCTGAACAGCACACAGGGCGCTGCGTTCCTCCTCTCTGAACGGCACACAGGGCGCTGCGTTCCTCCTCTCTGAACAGCACACAGGACGCTGCGTTCCTCCTCTCTGAACGGCACACAGGACGCTGCGTTCCTCCTCTCTGAACAGCCCACACAGGATGCTGCGTTCCTCCTCTCTGAACAGTGCAACACAGGACACTGCGTTCCTCCTCTCTGAACAGCCCACACAGGACGCTGCGTTCCTCCTCTCTGAACAGTGCACACAGGACGCTGCGTTCCTCCTCTCTGAACAGCCCACACAGGACGCTGCGTTCCTCCTCTCTGAACAGCACACAGGATGCTGCGTTCCTCCTCTCTGAACAGTGCACACAGGACGCTGCGTTCCTCCTCTCTGAACAGCACACAGGATGCTGCGTTCCTCCTCTCTGAACAGTGCAACACAGGACGCTGCGTTCCTCCTCTCTGAACAGCACACAGGATGCTGCGTTCCTCCTCTCTGAACAGTGCAACACAGGACACTGCGTTCCTCCTCTCTGAACAGCCCACACAGGACGCTGCGTTCCTCCTCTCTGAACAGTGCACACAGGACGCTGCGTTCCTCCTCTCTGAACAGCACACAGGATGCTGCGTTCCTCCTCTCTGAACAGTGCAACACAGGACACTGCGTTCCTCCTCTCTGAACAGTGCACACAGGACGCTGCGTTCCTCCTCTCTGAACGGCACACAGGGCGCTGCGTTCCTCCTCTCTGAACGGCACACAGGGCGCTGCGTTCCTCCTCTCTGAACAGCACACAGGACGCTGCGTTCCTCCTCTCTGAACAGTGCAACACAGGACGCTGTGTTCCTCCTCTCTGAACAGCACACAGGACGCTGTGTTCCTCCTCTCTGAACAGCACACAGTAAGCTGCGTTCCTCCTCTCTGAACAGTGCACACAGGACGCTGCGTTCCTCCTCTCTGAACAGCACACAGGACGCTGCGTTCCTCCTCTCTGAACAGCACACAGGACGCTGTGTTCCTCCTCTCTGAACAGTGCAACACAGGACGCTGCGTTCCTCCTCTCTGAACAGCACACAGGATGCTGCGTTCCTCCTCTCTGAACAGTGCAACACAGGACACTGCGTTCCTCCTCTCTGAACAGCCCACACAGGGCGCTGCGTTCCTCCTCTCTGAACAGTGCACACAGGACGCTGCGTTCCTCCTCTCTGAACAGCACACAGGATGCTGCGTTCCTCCTCTCTGAACAGTGCAACACAGGACACTGCGTTCCTCCTCTCTGAACAGTGCACACAGGACGCTGCGTTCCTCCTCTCTGAACGGCACACAGGGCGCTGCGTTCCTCCTCTCTGAACGGCACACAGGGCGCTGCGTTCCTCCTCTCTGAACAGCACACAGGACGCTGCGTTCCTCCTCTCTGAACAGTGCAACACAGGACGCTGTGTTCCTCCTCTCTGAACAGCACACAGGACGCTGTGTTCCTCCTCTCTGAACAGCACACAGTAAGCTGCGTTCCTCCTCTCTGAACAGCACACAGGACGCTGCGTTCCTCCTCTCTGAACAGCACACAGGGCGCTGCGTTCCTCCTCTCTGAACGGCACACAGGGCGCTGCGTTCCTCCTCTCTGAACAGCACACAGGACGCTGCGTTCCTCCTCTCTGAACGGCACACAGGACGCTGCGTTCCTCCTCTCTGAACAGCCCACACAGGATGCTGCGTTCCTCCTCTCTGAACAGTGCAACACAGGACACTGCGTTCCTCCTCTCTGAACAGCCCACACAGGACGCTGCGTTCCTCCTCTCTGAACAGTGCACACAGGACGCTGCGTTCCTCCTCTCTGAACAGCCCACACAGGACGCTGCGTTCCTCCTCTCTGAACAGCACACAGGATGCTGCGTTCCTCCTCTCTGAACAGTGCACACAGGACGCTGCGTTCCTCCTCTCTGAACAGCACACAGGATGCTGCGTTCCTCCTCTCTGAACAGTGCAACACAGGACGCTGCGTTCCTCCTCTCTGAACAGCACACAGGATGCTGCGTTCCTCCTCTCTGAACAGTGCAACACAGGACACTGCGTTCCTCCTCTCTGAACAGCCCACACAGGACGCTGCGTTCCTCCTCTCTGAACAGTGCACACAGGACGCTGCGTTCCTCCTCTCTGAACAGCACACAGGATGCTGCGTTCCTCCTCTCTGAACAGTGCAACACAGGACACTGCGTTCCTCCTCTCTGAACAGTGCACACAGGACGCTGCGTTCCTCCTCTCTGAACGGCACACAGGGCGCTGCGTTCCTCCTCTCTGAACGGCACACAGGGCGCTGCGTTCCTCCTCTCTGAACAGCACACAGGACGCTGCGTTCCTCCTCTCTGAACAGTGCAACACAGGACGCTGCGTTCCTCCTCTCTGAACAGCACACAGGGCGCTGCGTTCCTCCTCTGAACGGCACACAGGACGCTGCATTCCTCCTCTCTGAACGGCACACAGGACGCTGCGTTCCTCCTCTCTGAACGGCACACAGGACGCTGCGTTCCTCCTCTCTGAACAGCCCACACAGGATGCTGCGTTCCTCCTCTCTGAACAGTGCACACAGGACGCTGCATTCCTCCTCTCTGAACAGCACACAGGACGCTGCGTTCCTCCTCTCTGAACGGCACACAGGACGCTGCATTCCTCCTCTCTGAACAGCACACAGGACGCTGCGTTCCTCCTCTCTGAACAGCACACAGGACGCCGCGTTCCTCCTCTCTGAATGGCACACAGGACGCTGCGTTCCTCCTCTCTGAACAGCACACAGGACGCTGCGTTCCTCCTCTCTGAACGGCACACAGGGCGCTGCGTTCCTCCTCTCTGAACAGCACACACGCTAAACCGTTTCTCCTGGATGTTATGGATGAAGTGAGGCACCGAGCACCCCTGGGATCAATTCCAGTTCCAAACCTGCGGTGCAGTCATTGGAATGCTACCATATCATTGATTGACTGCAGTTCAGTTCCGCCCCTTTCCAAGCTGAATTATTTGCAGTTCCATGCTGTGTTTCACACCGAGCGATCTGTATTTGCACGTGTAATTATTGCTTGGTTATTCAGAATAAATAGAGGAAACATGTTAACGTGGGGAGGTGTTTACACTACTCTAGTGTAATTGTAATTAGAATTGTAATTGAACAGAACAGCATTGGAATTGTAATTTCAGGACACCACGCTGCTGTAATTGTAATTGTAATAATAATTGACCCCAGGTCTGGTACTGAGTCAGTGCAAGTGCAGTCGCATTCCAACACAAATCAAACTGCAGGCTGGTTTTAAATTTCCTAATTCAATTCAATCCTCCCTAAGAACACAATGTTAGAGGCCAGTGGATTCATCCTGGATAATGAGCTGCTGCATCTTCTTCTCGAAGGATTCGTTTGGTATCATTTTCTTCACAGTCAGTATTAGCTGAATACGTTTCAGGATTGCTAACACATGTTTTTTATATTCAGCCTCCAACCATATTTCTCACTGTTGCTGGTCCAGAACCAAACAACCACAGCAAAACACTTCCCACCAGCCAGGCCTCGTGCTTCTACTGCAACAGCCCTTTCATTACAGAGCAGGAGAAGAAGCCACTTCCACATGCAAGAGAACGCAGTGCAGGGAAGCAAAGCACTCCAAACCCCCAGCGTGTACCGGGTCCGGCGTGGACTGTTCTGAGGACCTCTCAGTTCTGTTGTGTCAGTGCAGTGTTCCGGGTCCTGCATGGACTGTTCTGAGGACCTCTCAGTTCTGTTGTGTCAGTGCAGTGTTCCGGGTCCTGCATGGACTGTTCTGAGGACCTCTCAGTTCTGTTGTGTCAGTGCAGTGTTCTGGGTCCTGCATGGACTGTTCTGAGGACCTCTCGGTTCTGTTGTGTCAGTGCAGTGTTCCGGGTCCTGCATGGACTGTTCTGAGGACCTCTCAGTTCTGTTGTGTCAGTGCAGTGTTCTGGGTCCGGCGTGGACTGTTCTGAGGACCTCTCAGTTCTGTTGTGTCAGTGCAGTGTTCTGGGTCCTGCATGGACTGTTCTGAGGACCTCTCAGTTCTGTTGTGTCAGTGCAGTGTTCTGGGTCCGGCATGGACTGTTCTGAGGACCTCTCAGTTCTATTGTGTCAGTGCAGTGTTCTGGGTCCTGCATGGACTGTTCTGAGGACCTCTCAGTTCTGTTGTGTCAGTGCAGTTCTGGGTCCGGCGTGGACTGTTCTGAGGACCTCTCAGTTCTGTTGTGTCAGTGCAGTGTTCTGGGTCCTGCATGGACTGTTCTGAGGACCTCTCAGTTCTGTTGTGTCAGTGCAGTTCTGGGTCCGGCGTGGACTGTTCTGAGGACCTCTCAGTTCTGTTGTGTCAGTGCAGTGTTCTGGGTCCGGCATGGACTGTTCTGAGGACCTCTCGGTTCTGTTGTGTCAGTGCAGTGTTCTGGGTCCGGCGTGGACTGTCCTGAGGACCTCTCAGTTCTGTTGTGTCAGTGCAGTGTTCTGGGTCCGGCGTGGACTGTTCTGAGGACCTCTCAGTTCTGATGTGTCAGTGCAGTGTTCTGGGTCCGGCGTGGACTGTCCTGAGGACCTCTCAGTTCTGTTGTGTCAGTGCAGTGTTCTGGGTCCGGCGTGGACTGTTCTGAGGACCTCTCAGTTCTGTTGTGTCAGTGCAGTGTTCTTGGTCCGGCATGGACTGTTCTGAGGACCTCTCAGTTCTGTTGTGTCAGTGCAGTGTTCTGGGTCCTGCATGGACTGTTCTGAGGACCTCTCAGTTCTGTTGTGTCAGTGCAGTGTTCTGGGTCCTGCATGGACTGTTCTGAGGACCTCTCAGTTCTGTTGTGTCAGTGCAGTGTTCTGGGTCCGGCGTGGACTGTTCTGAGGACCTCTCAGTTCTGTTGTGTCAGTGCAGTGTTCTGGGTCCGGCGTGGACTGTCCTGAGGACCTCTCAGTTCTGTTGTGTCAGTGCAGTGTTCTGGGTCCGGCGTGGACTGTTCTGAGGACCTCTCAGTTCTGTTGTGTCAGTGCAGTGTTCTGGGTCCTGCATGGACTGTTCTGAGGACCTCTCAGTTCTGTTGTGTCAGTGCAGTGTTCCGGGTCCGGCGTGGACTGTTCTGAGGACCTCTCAGTTCTGTTGTGTCAGTGCAGTGTTCTGGGTCCTGCATGGACTGTTCTGAGGACCTCTCAGTTCTGTTGTGTCAGTGCAGTTCTGGGTCCGGCGTGGACTGTTCTGAGGACCTCTCAGTTCTGTTGTGTCAGTGCAGTGTTCTGGGTCCGGCATGGACTGTTCTGAGGACCTCTCGGTTCTGTTGTGTCAGTGCAGTGTTCTGGGTCCGGCGTGGACTGTCCTGAGGACCTCTCAGTTCTGTTGTGTCAGTGCAGTGTTCTGGGTCCGGCGTGGACTGTTCTGAGGACCTCTCAGTTCTGATGTGTCAGTGCAGTGTTCTGGGTCCGGCGTGGACTGTTCTGAGGACCTCTCAGTTCTGATGTGTCAGTGCAGTGTTCTGGGTCCGGCGTGGACTGTTCTGAGGACCTCTCAGTTCTGTTGTGTCAGTGCAGTGTTCTGGGTCCGGCATGGACTGTTCTGAGGACCTCTCGGTTCTGTTGTGTCAGTGCAGTGTTCTGGGTCCGGCGTGGACTGTCCTGAGGACCTCTCAGTTCTGTTGTGTCAGTGCAGTGTTCTGGGTCCGGCGTGGACTGTTCTGAGGACCTCTCAGTTCTGATGTGTCAGTGCAGTGTTCTGGGTCCGGCGTGGACTGTTCTGAGGACCTCTCAGTTCTGATGTGTCAGTGCAGTGTTCTGGGTCCGGCGTGGACTGTTCTGAGGACCTCTCAGTTCTATTGTGTCAGTGCAGTGTTCTGGGTCCGGCGTGGACTGTTCTGAGGACCTCTCAGTTCTGTTGTGTCAGTGCAGTGTTCTGGGTCCTGCATTGATCTGTGTGTCCAAGTCATCACAGCGGCCTGCACTCCAGGTGTGCAGAGAGTACTGCATCACCGACTGCTCTGCAAACTCATTTAACTGATTCAACTGAGATCTGCAACCTACAAGTCTCTGTGATGGCAGCCAACTTCCTGCAGTAAAATGTGACAACTACCAAGCTGTATGTAATATAAAAACAATGTGATATACAAGTACACAGCCATCAGGAAAAAGGGAAGCAGCTTCGCTCTCTATTAAAGTAACTATTCCCATGATGAGGATGACCAGTCCTGTACCAACCCCAGTAAAAGGGTTTTATGTTCCATTGTCAAGCCAGCCAAAGATAGCCAGGACTGCCCAAAGCAAACCAGCGAGAGCACAGGAAGCAAAGCATCTCCCTCAAAAGGAATTACATGTGATAAGGTGAGCAGCCGAGCCCCAGCGTTTACAGGGCAGCATTAATATGTACGTCTTGGAACAGTATTAAAATAAACAGGCCCATGGAACAGGAAGCAACATGTCGGAAACACCATGGAGACTCGGCCACAAAAATCCTTGGCAGTTGTGAGGATCTGTGCTTCCAAATCCAGGAATGATCCCACAAAAATGCAGGGAGCGGCAGTAATCCCGGCAACATGCAGGGCGTGGGGACCGGCCGTGTTCAGACACTCATTTAAAAGGGCTGTGCACTACATGTATGCCATCAATGGATGCGTCATGTCTTAATCATGCATTAATAATAATGATGATTCGGTTTCATACACGCCTGTACATACAAGCCTGGAGGGGTTTGTTAAACGCCAGCATCCTTGAGTTCGAGGAGGAGCGGTTTCTCCACAGCAGCAGCAGCAGCCCCTGTCTATGTATAAGCCAGTGAGATGCCACATCTAGTCCCCTGCCTGTCAGCTTTTAGTGCAAGCTGGCAAAAATACAGGGAACAGCGTGCAACAAAACTCAACACAACAAATGACATTACAGCTCCAAACCGTTCCCTCCGCCTGTTTAAAGCACACAGTGCCTCCTAACAGCTGCGCAGGGAGCTACACATTGACTGAGTGATCAGCAGTTATTATTCTGCTCCGACAATGAAATGAGCCCATGAGGCATGTCTGTTAAAGCGCTGTAGCGAGTGCTGGCAAGGCACACTGTGCAATCCTGAACAAGCAGAGTGGAGGACTATGGACAGGTATGGTAGGACTCACAATACTCTCAATCAACACTCAAAGAAGCCCTCTCAATCCAAACTGAGAAGCCCTCTCAATCCACTCAAATAAGCACTTAATCCAAACTCGGAGAAGCCCTCTCAATCCAAACTCGGAGAAGCCCTCTCAATCCAAACTCTGAGAAGCCCTCTCAATCCAAACTCTGAGAAGCCCTCTCAATCCAAACTCTGAGAAGCCCTCTCAATCCAAACTCGGAGAAGCCCTCTCAATCCAAACTCGGAGAAGCCCTCTCAATCCAAACTCGGAGAAACCCTCTCAATCCAAACTCGGAGAAGCCCTCTCAATCCAAACTCTGAGAAGCCCTCTCAATCCAAACTCGGAGAAGCCCTCTCAATCCAAACTCGGAGAAGCCCTCTCAATCCAAACTCGGAGAAACCCTCTCAATCCAAACTCTGAGAAGCCCTCTCAATCCAAACTCGGAGAAGCCCTCTCAATCCAAACTCTGAGAAGCCCTCTCAATCCAAACTCTGAGAAACCCTCTCAATCCAAACTCTGAGAAGCCCTCTCAATCCAAACTCTGAGAAGCCCTCTCAATCCAAACTCTGAGAAGCCCTCTCAATCCAAACTCTGAGAAGCCCTCTCAATCCAAACTCTGAGAAGCCCTCTCAATCCAAACTCTGAGAAGCCCTCTCAATCCAAACTCTGAGAAGCCCTCTCAATCCAAACTCTGAGAAGCCCTCTCAATCCAAACTCAAACCCTCTCAATCCAAACTCGGAGAAGCCCTCTCAATCCAAACTCAAACCCTCTCAATCCAAACTCGGAGAAGCCCTCTCAATCCAAACTCTGAGAAGCCCTCTCAATCCAAACTCTGAGAAGCCCTCTCAATCCAAACTCTGAGAAGCCCTCTCAATCCAAACTCGGAGAAGCCCTCTCAATCCAAACTCTGAGAAGCCCTCTCAATCCAAACTCTGAGAAGCCCTCTCAATCCAAACTCTGAGAAACCCTCTCAATCCAAACTCTGAGAAGCCCTCTCAATCCAAACTCTGAGAAGCCCTCTCAATCCAAACTCTGAGAAGCCCTCTCAATCCAAACTCTAAGAAGCCCTCTCAATCCAAACTCTGAGAAGCCCTCTCAATCCAAACTCAAACCCTCTCAATCCAAGGCAGGGAGATAGCCTGGACCTGCTCCCTCCATGAGTAGACTTGTGCTGCATTGCTTTGTGTTGGAGTTTTATTTGGTGTGGGGTTCAGTAGTTTAATTGAAGCTGTGTGTAAGAGAGCAGTGTGTGAACCTGTGACATCACTAATTTATTTATATGACAAATTTTCAACCAAGTTGTACATTTTGCAGAACGACTATAAAAAGAAAAAAATCTTGGTCCTCTGGTCCTGGTTTCTGTGTTGGTGTGTGGGTTAACTCTGGTTTCTGTGTGCTGGTGTGTGTGGTTTAACTCTGGTTTCTGTGTTGGTGTGGGTTAACTCAGGTTTCTGTGTGTTGGTGTGTGTGGGTTAACTCTGGTTTCTGTGTGCTGGTGTGTGTGGTTTAACTCTGGTTTCTGTGTTGGTGTGGGTTAACTCTGGTTTCTGTGTTGGTGTGTGGGTTAACTCTGGTTTCTGTGTTGGTCAGGGTTAACTCTGGTTTCTGTGATGGTGTGTGGGTTAACTCTGGTTTCTGTGTTGGTGTGTGTGGTTTAACTCTGGTTTCTGTGTTGGTGTTGGTTAACTCTGGTTTCTGTGTTGGTGTGTGGGTTAACTCTGGTTTCTGTGTTGGTGTTGGTTAACTCTGGTTTCTGTGTTGGTGTTGGTTAACTCTGGTTTCTGTGTTGGTGTGTGGTTTAACTCTGGTTTCTGTGTTGGTTAACTCTGGTTTCTGTGTTGGTGTGTGGGTTAACTCTGGTTTCTGTGTTGGTGTGTGGGTTAACTCTGGTTTCTGTGTTGGTGTGTGTGGTTTAACTCTGGTTTCTGTGTTGGTGTGGGTTAACTCTGGTTTCTGTGTTGGTTAACTCTGGTTTCTGTGTTGGTGTGTTGGTTAACTCTGGTTTCTGTGTTGGTGTGTTGGTTAACTCTGGTTTCTGTGTTGGTGTGTGTGGTTTAACTCTGGTTTCTGTGTTGGTGTGGGTTAACTCTGGTTTCTGTGTTGGTTAACTCTGGTTTCTGTGTTGGTGTGTTGGTTAACTCTGGTTTCTGTGTTGGTGTGTTGGTTAACTCTGGTTTCTGTGTTGGTGTGTTGGTTAACTCTGGTTTCTGTGTTGGTCAGGGTTAACTCTGGTTTCTGTGTTGGTGTGTGTTGGTTAACTCTGGTTTCTGTGTTGGTGTGTGTTGGTTAACTCTGGTTTCTGTGTTGGTGTTGGTTAACTCTGGTTTCTGTGTTGGTGTGTTGGTTAACTCTGGTTTCTGTGTTGGTGTGTGGGTTAACTCTGGTTTCTGTGTTGGTGTGTTGGTTAACTCTGGTTTCTGTGTTGGTTAACTCTGGTTTCTGTGTTGGTGTGTTGGTTAACTCTGGTTTCTGTGTTGGTTAACTCTGGTTTCTGTGTTGGTGTGTGGGTTAACTCTGCTGTGAATCTGAAGCTAGTCCGAGCTGAATAAACACTGTAACCTACTTGTCAGCAGCAGATTCCAAAACAAGGCTGAACTTTAAACAACTCGCCGCTCCACAAGAAGAGCTCAGCTACATGTTGCCTGGCAACCCCAGTCCCAACAGGCTTCCACTTGGCAGGGCTCTGAATAGCAGGTCTCCTGATTGGCTGGAGCAGAATGAAAATGTGCTCCCCCTGGTGTTGGACTCAAGCCCTTGCAAGCATATCAAATTACATGAAGCACTCAGGTGAGTCGTTTTGAAAGCATATTTTTGTACTTAAACAAATCTGAATTCTGAAAAAAATGTAATTTACAAAAGATACTAAAATCACCTAAAAATACAGTATAATATCACAATCAAAGGTTCTGAGAAAGGTTCAGCTAGTTTGGTGTAGAAATCAAAGCAGAGCCGAGTAGGCAGAGTGGTGCATTAATAACGTTTCACTGAATAAAACTGTAAATTCAAAGCAATTTGGGTTTTTTTCTTGCACTGTATAAGATTGAACTGCTAAATGCATAAACCTGCCTGGCAGTATATGTGTGTGTGTGTGTGTGTAAATGAAGCTGTGGGTACCAAGTCTGGGAAGCAGTGAGAAATGCAATGCATGTGGATCAGGGCAGAGAGAAGGTCTGTGTGTGTGTGTTTGTGACAGGATGCAAGCGCCTCCAGTCTCCCTAAAACTCAAGACAGAGAAGGAGGAAAGATGCTCAACTGGCGGGAGCTGCCCTGCTTTTCAGAGTAACCCCCCGTCCCTGTTCCGCTCTCACAGGGAGGAGCAGGAGCCTCGTTCCCTTCGTGAATCAGCTGCCCTGCTTTTCAGAGTAACCCCCCTTCCCTGTTCCGCTCTCACAGGGAGGAGCAGGAGCCTCGTTCCCTTCGTGAATCAGCTGACCTGCTTTTCAGAGTAACCCCCCGTCCCTGTTCCGCTCTCACAGGGAGGAGCAGGAGCCTCGTTCCCTTCGTGAATCAGCTGCCCTGCTTTTCAGAGTAACCCCCCGTCCCTGTTCCGCTCTCACAGGGAGGAGCAGGAGCCTCGTTCCCTTCGTGAATCAGCTGCCCTGCTTTTCAGAGTAACCCCCCCTCCCTGTTCCGCTCTCACAGGGAGGAGCAGGAGCCTCGTTCCCTTCGTGAATCAGCTGCCCTGCTTTTCAGAGTAACCCCCCGTCCCTGTTCCGCTCTCACAGGGAGGAGCAGGAGCCTCGTTCCCTTCATGAATCAGCTGCCCTGCTTTTCAGAGTAACCCCCCCTCCCTGTTCCGCTCTCACAGGGAGGAGCAGGAGCCTCGTTCCCTTCGTGAATCAGCTGCCCTGCTTTTCAGAGTAACCCCCCGTCCCTGTTCCGCTCTCACAGGGAGGAGCAGGAGCCTCGTTCCCTTCGTGAATCAGCTGCCCTGCTTTTCAGAGTAACCCCCCCTCCCTGTTCCTGTTGCGGCTGCCACGGGACCTCCCTGGAAACAAGACTCTGCCCCCAAAACATGCAATAGTGTGACTTGATTAACGAGGGTCAGCAGACTCCCGCCCACCCTTCTGAACCCTTGTGACGCAGTGGTGCTCAGGGGATTGCTATGGTGGGGAGCGGTCTTGTCCTTGAAGCTGATGCCCTGTCCCAGCCTGTGCCCTGCTGCCCTGGGAGCAGGCTGCACAGAGAGCCGCTCCGGCCACACCTCCCTCCACGATGATACAACACAGGAGATCTGCACTCATTACCACACTCCTGCATTTCCAAGAGATAAAACCACATCCCATCAACCCGGAGCAGTGATCTGGGTGTCCAGCAGCCACACCCAAACCCAGCCATGGAAACGTGAAGCGCTGCCAGGTGGGGTGATGTCATCGCTGGATTCTAGACTGGCTCAGCTCCGAGGTCCTGCGGACAGACAGGCACACTGGCTCTCACGTGTGTCTCAAACCTGAACCTGCTTCAGCTGTCGGCTGGATTTTAACTACTGACCAGTGGCAAGCCTACCTTCTTTTAAGCTAAATACGAGTTAGTGTTCTGTGTTGCATGCCACCTCATGCCCTCTGTGTTACTATTTCAATATCTGCTTTTGGTTTTCCTGATTGTGCTGAAGCTCTTAAAACACTCCAGCTGTGATAGGCCTGCGCACCTGAAAGATTTCTTACATAAAAGACCATGAGAGATAGCTGGCAATGCAATCTGGGCTCCACAGTGAGCAGTGCATCACAAACAGGTCTCTTATGTTCTCTATGGAATCAAGCGCCCTCTTCAGACAGAAAATGAGAATACAATATGAAGAGCGATGAGACCCTACAGTACCAGCATGCCTCTACACAGCAGCTTACCAGCAATGCTTCAGGTAAATGCACCCTACTGTGCAAGAGAACACACAAGCAATCTCTGTGTGTTAAAATACAGAGCAGTTTTAACATTGGATTTTAAAACCTGGAGGCAGCATTGCTCTTTTCTTGTGCTGTTCAAATAGCCCCTTTACTCTGTATTATATCTGTGTTTATATTGATTGCAATTACATGAAGCATAGAAAAACGTTTACATTCTTCCTGTAAGATGCATTACTAAAGCCAGCAAACCTCTTTATTGCGATTGGTGCTTTCACATTATTCTGAGCTGGGCTATTACACGAAGCCAGACTGTGCACTGAATTCATTTTAAAACAGATAAATAATTTAATTTGATCCTCTGCTGATATACATCAACGCTTACAAAAGCATGGCAGGCAGAGCACTGAACAGAAAAAAAGACCCCATAGTTTGCAATGGTGTCCCTGGGGGATTACACAGGCAGCCACTCATCACACATGCAGATGAAGATAATGGAATGAAACACTAAAGACCATCTTAATCAATACAAGTGGAACAATACCAGACCCTCTATAAACCTCCTCTCCGATTCCCCTAGTCTCAGTTTACCAGCCCCTCTATAAACCTCCTCTCTGATTCCCCTAGTCTCAGTTTACCAGACCCTCTATAAACCTCCTCTCTGATTCCCCTAGTCTCAGTTTACCAGACCCTCTATAAACCTCCTCTCTGATTCCCCTAGTCTCAGCTTACCAGACCCTCTATAAACCTCCTCTCTGATTCCCCTAGTCTCAGTTTACCAGGCCCTCTATAAACCTCCTCTCTGATTCCCCTAGTCTCAGTTTACCAGACCCTCTATAAACCTCCTCTCTGATTCCCCTAGTCTCAGTTTACCAGACCCTCTATAAACCTCCTCTCTGATTCCCCTAGTCTCAGTTTACCAGACCCTCTATAAACCTCCTCTCCGATTCCCCTAGTCTCAGTTTACCAGACCCTCTATAAACCTCCTCTCTGATTCCCCTAGTCTCAGTTTACCAGACCCTCTATAAACCTCCTCTCTGATTCCCCTAGTCTCAGTTTACCAGACCCTCTATAAACCTCCTCTCTGATTCCCCTAGTCTCAGTTTACCAGACCCTCTATAAACCTCCTCTCTGATTCCCCTAGTCTCAGTTTACCAGCCCCTCTATAAACCTCCTCTCTGATTCCCCTAGTCTCAGTTTACCAGACCCTCTATAAACCTCCTCTCTGATTCCCCTAGTCTCAGTTTACCAGCCCCTCTATAAACCTCCTCTCTGATTCCCCTAGTCTCAGTTTACCAGCCCCTCTATAAACCTCCTCTCTGATTCCCCTAGTCTCATCTTACCAGACCCTCTATAAACCTCCTCTCTGATTCCCCTAGTCTCAGTTTACCAGCCCCTCTATAAACCTCCTCTGATTCCCCTAGTCTCAATTTACCAGACCCTCTATAAACCTCCTCTCCGATTCCCCTAGTCTCAGTTTACCAGCCCCTCTATAAACCTCCTCTCTGATTCCCCTAGTCTCAGTTTACCAGACCCTCTATAAACCTCCTCTCTGATTCCCCTAGTCTCAGTTTACCAGACCCTCTATAAACCTCCTCTCTGATTCCCCTAGTCTCAGTTTACCAGACCCTCTATAAACCTCCTCTCTGATTCCCCTAGTCTCAGTTTACCAGACCCTCTATAAACCTCCTCTGATTCCCCTAGTCTCATCTTACCAGACCCTCTATAAACCTCCTCTCTGATTCCCCTAGTCTCAGCTTACCAGACCCTCTATAAACCTCCTCTCTGATTCCCCTAGTCTCATTTTACCAGACCCTCTATAAACCTCCTCTCTGATTCCCCTAGTCTCAGTTTACCAGCCCCTCTATAAACCTCCTCTCTGATTCCCCTAGTCTCAGTTTACCAGCCCCTCTATAAACCTCCTCTCTGATTCCCCTAGTCTCAGTTTACCAGACCCTCTATAAACCTCCTCTCTGATTCCCCTAGTCTCAGTTTACCAGACCCTCTATAAACCTCCTCTCTGATTCCCCTAGTCTCAGTTTACCAGACCCTCTATAAACCTCCTCTCTGATTCCCCTAGTCTCAGTTTACCAGACCCTCTATAAACCTCCTCTCTGATTCCCCTAGTCTCAGTTTACCAGCCCCTCTATAAACCTCCTCTCTGATTCCCCTAGTCTCAGCTTACCAGACCCTCTATAAACCTCCTCTCTGATTCCCCTAGTCTCAGTTTACCAGACCCTCTATAAACCTCCTCTCTGATTCCCCTAGTCTCAGTTTACCAGCCCCTCTATAAACCTCCTCTCTGATTCCCCTAGTCTCAGCTTACCAGCCCCTCTATAAACCTCCTCTCTGATTCCCCTAGTCTCAGCTTACCAGCCCCTCTATAAACCTCCTCTCTGATTCCCCCAGCTGAGCAGTCTGCCCTGGGACTCTCTTGCTTCTCTGGCAAAACATTTAGAAATAAATAAAGTTATAAACCAGCCCATCAGGCTGCCGTCTCCCAGCACTCCATGCCTCTGTGTTTACCATGCACAGCCGGCCCCTGCCACGCCTCTGCGTTCTCAATGGAAGCTCTTTCAACAGCAGCATGCTGTGCGTCCTTGAAACTAAACAATGAAACCCGCTGACTGACATGAGGGAGCAGCTCGCGGTTTGTTTTCTGGTTCTGCCTGCAAATGAATTGAATTTTTTTGTTTGCTGGGAGTTTTCATGTCCTGAACGGGACTGTGTTTGTGGGACACGGCCTGATAGAAACGCTGACGATGCCCCAGTGGAATCCACGGCTGCCGTGGCAGTCTGTGTGAATGACTGCAGGGTCGTAGTGTTTGTAAACTGGAGTCATGGGACAGCTCGTGGGCTTCAGCTCTGCACAGCTACAGTACAGGAAGCTGCTGGTTTCAGGGTTGGCATGACGTGGGACTGGGTTCAGATCCCAGCGAGACTCACACACAGCAGAGCTGGCATGACGTGGGACTGGGTTCAGATCCCAGCGAGACTCACACACAGCAGAGCTGGCATTACGTGGGACTGGGTTCAGATCCCAGCGAGACTCACACACAGCAGAGCTGGCATGACGTGGGACTGGGTTCAGATCCCAGCGAGACTCACACACAGCAGAGCTGGCATGACGTGGGACTGGGTTCAGATCCCAGCGAGACTCACACACAGCAGAGCTGGCATGACGTGGGACTGGGTTCAGATCCCAGCGAGACTCACACACAGCAGAGCTGGCATGACGTGGGACTGGGTTCAGATCCCAGCGAGACTCACACACAGCAGAGCTGGCATGACGTGGGACTGGGTTCAGATCCCAGCGAGACTCACACACAGCAGAGCTGGAATTCCAGCTCCAATGTCATTGTCATTGTAGCTGAACCTGGCAGCCCTGTGTAATAGGCACTGTAATAACATTATAGAACTGATCCAGTACAGTTCAGTTACACATTCATTTGTCATTCGATCATTATTCTTGCATTCACAACCACTTTTGGTGACCCCATTTATTTGAAAGCTCTCTACTAAGTGTGTGTGTATTTATACCTGTGATGATTGCTGCTTATCCAGAATAAAGAGAGTGAGCATGTTAATGTGTGGAGCTGTTCATGTTATTTTAATTGTAATTTGAATTGCAATTGCTGCAGCACAATTGTAAATGTAATTGTAACAGATGTCGTCTCAGAGGTGAAAGCACAGAGATATTCAAGACAAACGCTTCTCTGCAGACTGGGCTTGGAACATGCCCCAAGCTCTGATGCACAGTGCAATACTGCAGCATCCACTAGGTGTCGCACAAGTGCAGAGGGAAGAGCATTCCAGTAACGTTTCAGTGAAATGAATAAACCACGCCTCCTACTGTCTTGAGAACAGCACCTCAAACAGGGGTCAACGTTTGGTGAAATTAGAAGCTCTTTATAAGATTCAGAATTGTTATTTTCATCCCAGAATTTGGAGCATGAAACACATATCAGACAGTTCCCAGTTTAGTAAATAAGAGTGCCTGCTTTTATCCTTTTCATGTTAAAATAATTGTGGCTTTCTCTTGTGACTCAAACAAACACTGCACTTTAAAATAGGCTTGTTACTAAAAATAATACTGTAAAGATTCCTTGAATTGTTAATCATCAGGGCTGAAGCAGTTCACTAACCAGCAACAGCAAACAAGACATACCTGTATAGTACAGAGCTCGGGTTTCACTTTTCAAATAAGAGCTCAAGAACTAGTGAAATGACACAGAACCTCCACATTCCTCTGTGCATCCTGCAAGCATACAAACAAACAAACAAACAAACAAACAAACAAACAAACAAACATCAAGCAGGGTGTGGATCCAAGCACAAAGCAACAGGACGGAGGTGAAAAACTACAAGTGACAAATGAGAGAGAGCAATGGCTGTGTCCCTCCCTCCGAGAGCCGGCACAGGCAGCTGCAGATCAGAGAGCCAGTGCAGCTCTGTGCAAGGCTGGCCAGGATCGGACCTGGGGCAATTACAATAGAGTGAGAGAGAGAGAAAGAGCTGCAGATCAGAGAGCCAGTGCAGCGCTGTGCAAGGCTGGCCAGGATCGGACCTGGGGCAATTACAATAGAGTGAGAGAGAGAGAAAGAGCTGCAGATCAGAGAGCCAGTGCAGCGCTGTGCAAGGCTGGCCAGGATCGGACCTGGGGCAATTACAATAGAGTGAGAGAGAGAGAAAGAGCTGCAGATCAGAGAGCCAGTGCAGCGCTGTGCAAGGCTGGCCAGGATCGGACCTGGGGCAATTACAATAGAGTGAGAGATAGAGAAAGAGCTGCAGATCAGAGAGCCAGTGCAGCGCTGTGCAAGGCTGGCCAGGATCGGACCTGGGGCAATTACAATAGAGTGAGAGAGAGAGAAAGAGCTGCAGATCAGAGAGCCAGTGCAGCGCTGTGCAAGGCTGGCCAGGATCGGACTTGGGGCAATTACAATAGAGTGAGAGAGAGAGAAAGAGCTGCAGATCAGAGAGCCAGTGCAGCGCTGTGCAAGGCTGGCCAGGATCGGACTTGGGGCAATTACAATAGAGTGAGAGAGAGAGAAAGAGCTGCAGATCAGAGAGCCAGTGCAGCGCTGTGCAAGGCTGGCCAGGATCGGACTTGGGGCAATTCCAATAGTTAAAGTTTTTCAATGGGGGCTCCCAAGTGGCGCATCCGGTAAAGGTGCTCTGTGGAGTGCAGGATGCACCCTATAGCCTGGACGTTGCCGTTTCGAGTCAAGGCTATTCCACTGCTGACCGTGGACGGGAGCTCCCAGGGGGGAGGGAGGGTTAGGTCGGCCAGGGTGTCCTCGGCTCACCGCGCACCAGCGACCCCTGTCGTCTGGCCGGGTGCCTGCGGGTTTGCCTGTAAGCTGCCCAGAGCTGCATTGTCCTCCGACGCTGTAACTCCGAAGTGGCTGCATGGCGAGCCTGCAGTGTGTAAAAGAAGCGGTCGGCTCACGGCACACGCTTCGGAGGACAGCGTGTGTTTGTCTTCGCCGCTCCCTGGTTTTGTGGATGTTGTTTCACACAGTAATGATCTGCATGTGCACAGTCCCTTAAAGGATCCTTCCTGGTCAGTACAGCGAGCAGGCACTCGTTTTAACTGAGAATAGAAACATCAGAGAGTCATTTTACAGCTATTCACACTTCAGTCATTAAACCAACTGCAAAGTCATTTATCCCCATAGAATAATGAGCCGTTCAGCCTCCCGCTGTCCAGCTGTAATCGATGACGAGGTCAGTCATCACGTTTCATCTGGTGTAAATTCAGACCCTTTAGAAGAATGTGTGGGTTTAGGGTGAGCAGCAAGCAAGCTTCATCTGAAGGCCTATGATGCTCAAAATGATGCAAAGAAAATATTGATTTGTAAATATTAAAAAAAAAAATAAAAAAATACAAAAATGTATTGCTCAGTTTATCTAGAAGATGAGAATATAATCTCAGATGTACTGCCGGCCTTGTGATTCAGTTTTGAGGTAAACAGAAGCCAGGCACCCTTCTTTAGTTGTTTTTGGTTTCATTGAAATGTATTTTCCTGTGCAGTGTGCCCTCTTCATTATTGGGTCTTTACTGCAGCTCTTCGGATGGATTCTCCTGGGTCCCGGGCTCCCTGCTAAAGGGAGTGCAGGGCGAGTCCTACAGTCAGGGGAGCTGCACTGGGGAGGTTAGGAAGTCCTGCTGGCCAGGGACCCTGCGAGTGCAAAGCAGATCCCAGCAGGCCGAGCTTCGTCCACCAGGGGCCCTTGTAGAGCCAAGTCTATTTATGACTAAATCCAGATTGATATTCATTCAGAGCGGTCATGGATTCCTCTGATGGGGACTTGTTACATGCCATCGGGTACCTATAGTCAGCCCAAAACACCAGAAAGAACGAAAGAACGAAAGAAAGAAAGAAAGAACGAAAGAACCAGACTGGACAGAACTAAGTCACTGGTGCATTGCTATGAATGAAGAAAAATAAATAAATAAAAATAATAATAAAAATTTGCCAGTGGTTGCACTGCAATGCAGTCAAGCAGACATTATGGGGAAGGCTGGCAAAGTCCCTCCGAGATCCCAGAGGGCTGTGGTGATTTCTAAGGGCAGCACATGCAGCTGATGGTACAGCTCTAGAGAAGCGCAGTGCTGCTGTGGAGATCAAGGCTCCTCTAGAAGTGATCTGAATGGGTTGCTGAATTGGGTCTGTTTCAATGGGCTTACAATTCATAGCACAAACTGCCTGTGTGCAACTCTAACGGAACAGTAGATTAGATAATGCAAGCCTTTATACTGCTGCAGATGCTACCGCGTGAACATCTGCCACCAATCCCAAATCTCTAGCACTGCAGCCCTCCACGATTAAAGGCTGCACTTTGATTTACACACCAGCACCATTACAATCAAGACAAGTGGAAATCAGGAGCTCTTTTCACAAGACAGACACAGCTCCAGCCTGACAGGGTGTCATTACATGGCATTGAATTGTTTGATGTGTTTCCTAAAGGCATGCAGGTGTCCCCACACAGTGACAAAAGAGCCTCTTGTCTTGTTTAAAAGAAAGGGATTTGTTTGTAAGGCATGTGAAGAGGAGCTGTGTTTCTGTGGGAGTGCACATGGAATTCCACTGCTTATGGGGCCAGTTACTCAACCGAGCTACAGGAGCACTGCTTCATTCATTAATAAAGGAAAAATCAAAGGTCCAGCACTGATGAACTCCACAAGATTCCTGTTTTAAACAACAGTGGCATTTATCTACTGCTTATTTACATCACCCTCACTGATCCCAAACAGCCTTCCGTCTGCAACTACAGGGTTAAGAAACTAAATCCTGAAACACTGGACAAGAGCACCTGAAACACTGGACAAGAGCACCTGAAACACTGGACAAGAGCACCTGAAACACTGGACAACAGCATCTGAAACACTGGACAAGAGCACCTGAAACACTGGACAAGAGCACCTGAAACACTGGACAAGAGCACCTGAAACACTGGACAAGAGCACCTGAAACACTGGACAAGAGCACCTGAAACACTGGACAAGAGCATCTGAAACACTGGACAAGAGCACCTGAAACACTGGACAACAGCATCTGAAACACTGGACAAGAGCACCTGAAACACTGGACAAGAGCACCTGAAACACTGGACAAGAGCACCTGAAACACTGGAAAAGAACACCTGAAACACTGGACAAGAGCACCTGAAACACTGGACAAGAACACCTAAGGGGCAATGCGCCAACGAGGGCAATGCGCTAACAAAGTCTGTTTGCACCCCAGAACTGAGTGCAAACGGATACAAACAGAGTTTGTCTTTAAGAACACAAGAAAGTTTACAAAACGAGGAGGCCATTCGGCCAATCTTGCTCATTTGGTTGTTAGTAGCTTATTGATCCCAGAATCTCATCAAGCAGCTTCTTGAAGGATCCCAGGGTGTCAGCTTCAACAACATAACTGGGGAGTTGGTTCCAGACCCTCACAATTCTCTGTGTAAAAAAGTGCCTCCTATTTTCTGTTCTGAATGCCCCTTTATCTAATCTCCATTTGTGACCCCTGGTCCTTGTTTCTTTTTTCAGGTCAAAGAAGTCCCCTGGGTCGACATTGTCAATACCTTTTAGGATTTTGAATGTTTGAATCAGATCGCTGCATAGTCTTCTTTGTTCAAGACTGAATAGATTCAATTCTTTTAGCCTGTCTGCATACGACATGCCTTTTAAACCCGGGATAATTCTGGTCGCTCTTCTTTGCACTCTTTCTAGAGCAGCAATATCCTTTTTGTAACGAGGTGACCAGAACTGAACACAATATTCTAGGTGAGGTCTTACTAATGCATTGTAAAGTTTCAACATTACTTCCCTTGATTTAAATTCAACACTTCTCACAATATATCCGAGCATCTTGTTGGCCTTTCAAGTGACTGAACGAACGTGGTTTTGCCGAGTCGTGGGGGAGTGGCCTCATTAACACTGGAGTGATTTTGCAGACCGCGGTGCGTCAGATTGGATGTGAATACGTCAGGATGCAAGCAGTATTTCACATGACTCCCATTGAGGAACTACCCAACCCTAATCCATTACTCGCTCACAGACACAGGCTGCAGGACAATGCACTTGTAATGGCATAAAAAATGCAGAAGCACAACTGAATTATTTATTACTCATTGTAAGGATTAGATTCAGATATCCGACCCCCTAAGAAACTGCTTTGAAAATATGGTATATTTAAAATAAGAAAAACAAATATTGCAATCAGATATTAAAACATCAGGCATACTAACCCTAATCCTTTATGGATAAATCATGAAGAGAATTCCCCCCTTGGATAATAAAGTGCATTTATTATCCACTCAACACGAGAACAGTCCCTTCTAGACTCCAGAAACACTGCGTAGGCACGATAGCGCCCCCACATTGTTACCTTACCTCCTGTCAAACATTGTCAGTACTGACTCTTAAATGTGTGGAACAGGGCAGAGTCGGGCGTGAACAGAAGACACTGTACACCCCGAGCGAGCGTCTTCACCACAATGCAAGAGCCGGGCTCGAGTGAATTCGAGGTTTTAAACTCATCTCACCGACGGGACAGAATCCAGAACGGCAGAGCATCACACAACACTGCCCGTTACACAAACAAAACACTTCTAGAAATAACTGGCAAACTGTTTATTTATTTATGACATTTACCAAGAATCCCAGCCTGAGGATTCTGTCATGAATGAGACTCCAGGACAAGAGAAGAATATCCCGCACTAATGAAATGTGGAGCAGAGCTGCTTGGAAGACCCCACAGCAGGCCTGGGCTGAGAGGCAGCGTTTTGCACAGCGCTCACAACATTCCCTAACACAGGCTGTCCTGGAGATCATAAGAACATAAGAACACCGGGCTCACACTGACCTTAGATATCGTACACATGCTCAATGAAACGCTGAAGCAAGATACCGAGGCAGGGGCTGGATTTGTTTTTTCATCTGTTCTATTGCATGTGATCTGTGCTGGACATTGGACCTGGATTAGTGAAAGTAGCCCGAACAAACCTTAAACAGCTGCAAACAGAGACAGCGATGCAAAGCTTCATTTGTTTTCTCCCTTCACCCTGCTGTTCTCCTTAGTTCAAGGTACCAAACTGAAGGGTGTTTTTAATGGCATTGCGCTCTGCAGAGTTTTAATCTGACAGCCTTGCTTGCTCGACTTAAAAGATCAAGGCTGCTATTAATCTTGCTCCCATGTCCTTCTCTGTAAAGCAGGAGTCAATGATCATATTAAAAAAGGAAGCCCCGCTGTGGCAAGCTGCAGTACAGGGGAAGTAAAACATGGATGTTCGTGGTGTTCAGAAATTTTTCCCACAGAGACAATCTGTCACCGCGTCAAATCCAAAGCTACAGAAAGCTTGCGCTGGAGTTCAGATTCAGCACGCAGCCAGACAGGAATGTGCAGGGGGGTTAAAATGAAGGAAAACACGACCTGCATAGATGCGCTCGTGGTCAGGCTCGTCCAGCCAACACAAAGCCATTCTCAATAAGCAGGTCCTTTCAGCTGCATAGATGCGCTCGTGGTCAGGCTCATCCCGCCAACACAAAGCCATTCTCAATAAGCAGGTCCTTTCAGCTGCATAGATGCGCTCGTGGTCAGGCTCATCCCGCCAACACAAAGCCATTCTCAATAAGCAGGTCCTTTCAGCTGCATAGATGCGCTTGTGGTCAGGCTCGTCCAGCCAACACAAAGTCATTCTCAATAAGCAGGTCCTTTCAGTTGCATAGATGCGCTTGTGGTCAGGCTCGTCCCGCCAACACAAAGCCATTCTCAATAAGCAGGTCCTTTCAGCTGCATAGATGCGCTCGTGGTCAGGCTCGTCCCACCAACACAAAGCCATTCTCAATAAGCAGGTCCTTTTTGCTGCATAGATGCGCTCGTGGTCAGGCTCGTCCAGCCAACACAAAGCCATTCTCAATAAGCAGGTCCTTTCAGATGCATAGATGCGCTCGTGGTCAGGCTCATCCCGCCAACACAAAGCCATTCTCAATAAGCAGGTCCTTTCAGCTGCATAGATGCGCTCGTGGTCAGGCTAGTCCCGCCAACACAAAGCCATTCTCAATAAGCAGGTCTGTTGGCATTCCAAGAGCCTGCACTCCTGCCCCGGGACGCACTGCTTTCTTCTCTTGTGTGGATTACTTCAAGCTATGGGAGAGCCATTTCAAAACAGCATATCCTGTAGTTCATCTTCCTTAGGAAAGCACTGGCAGCTGGAGCTTGTTATTTAACTGCTCCATTTACCCCTGGTGTTTTTAACCCAATTTGAAACGCCCTCTCTTCACCCCTGTACACTGGATGGAGTTTGTAGTGGATGTATTTCTGTTTTCAAATATTCAGCAGCAATATCTTGTAGACTATCCTTGCAAAAGATACATGCATATTGTTACAGTCCCACACAGCTTTAATGATCAGACATGGTAGATATAGATGTATATATGACAGACAGATAGATAGATAGATGTATGCTTTTGTGCAAGTGTGACTGCTGCTTGCCTGCCTGCCACAGTCACAATACCCAGACCTAGAGCACATCGCAAGGGAATCCCAGTGCCTCCGACTCCCTGGATCCTCCTCCCGGAAACACAAACAATTCTCGCAAGGATGCTGGGTACAACTTTATACTTAACCGATGGAGTTAGCTGGCAGGGATGTATACATACAATTGGTATCAACACATCCCATCCATCCATACACCCACCCATCTCAATCCATCCATACACCCACCTCAATCCAGCCACCCACCCATCCATCTCCATCCCTCATTCCACCCATCCATCTCAATCCATCCACCCATCTCAATCCATCCATACACCCATCCATCTCAATCCATCCATACACCCACCCATCTCAATCCATCCATACACCCATCCATCTCAATCCATCCATACACCCATCCATCTCAATCCATCCATACACCCATCTCAATCCATCCATACACCCATTCATCTCAATCCATCCATACACCCACCTCAATCCATCCATACACCCATCTCAATCCATCCATACACCCACCTCAATCCATCCATACACCCATCCATCTCAATCCATCCATACACCCATCTCAATCCATCCATACACCCACCCATCTCAATCCATCCATACACCCATCCATCTCAATCCATCCATACACCCATCCATCTCAATCCATCCATACACCCATCTCAATCCATCCATACACCCATTCATCTCAATCCATCCATACACCCACCTCAATCCATCCATACACCCATCTCAATCCATCCATACACCCACCTCAATCCATCCATACACCCACCCATCTCAATCCATCCATACACCCACCTCAATCCATCCATACACCCACCTCAATCCACCCATGCACCCACCCATCTCAATCCATCCATACACCCATCTCAATCCATCCATACACCCACCCATCTCAATCCATCCCATCTCAATCCATCCATACACCCACCTCAATCCATCCATACACCCACCTCAATCCACCCATGCACCCACCCATCTCAATCCATCCATACACCCATCTCAATCCATCCATACACCCACCCATCTCAATCCATCCCATCTCAATCCATCCATACACCCATCTCAATCCATCCATACACCCATCCATCTCAATCCATCCATACACCCATCTCAATCCATCCATACACCCATTCATCTCAATCCATCCATACACCCACCTCAATCCATCCATACACCCATCTCAATCCATCCATACACCCACCTCAATCCATCCATACACCCACCTCAATCCATCCATACACCCACCCATCTCAATCCATCCATACACCCATCTCAATCCATCCATACACCCACCTATCTCAATCCATACATACACCCATCCATCTCAATCCATCCATACACCCACCTCAATCCATCCATACACCCATCCATCTCAATCCATCCATACACCCACCTCAATCCATCCATCCACCCATCCATCTCCATCCCTCATTCCACCCATCCATCTCAATCCATCCACCCAACTCAATCCATCCATACACCCATCCATCTCAATCCATCCATCTCAATCCATCCACACACATCCACCCATCCATATTCATCCCTCATTCCACCCATCTCAATTCATCCATACCCACCCATCCATCTCAATCCATCCATATCAATCCATCCATCCACCCATCCATATCCATCCCTCATTCCACCCATCCATCTCAATCCATACACCCATCTCAATCCATCCATACACCCATTCATCTCAATCCATCCATCTCAATCCATCCACACACATCCACCCATCCATATTCATCCCTCATTCCACCCATCTCAATTCATCCATACCCACCCATCCATCTCAATCCATCCATATCAATCCATCCATCCACCCATCCATATCCATCCCTCATTCCACCCATCCATCTCAATCCATCCACCCATCTCAATCCATCCATACACCCACCCATCCATCATTCCATCCATCTCAATCCATCCACACACACCCACCCATCCATATTCATCCCTCATTCCACCCATCTCAATTCATCCACACCCACCCATCCATCTCAATCAATCCATATCAATCCATCCATCCACCCATCCATATCCATCCCTCATTCCACCCATATCAATCCATCCATCCATCCATCCACCACCCATCCATCATTCCATCCATCTCAATCCATCCACACACACCCACCCATCCATATTCATCCCTCATTCCACCCATACACCCACCCATTCCATATCCACATGTCCATACACCCACACATCCATATCCATCCATATACCCACCCATCCATCTCAATCCATCCACACACGCACCCATTCTTATTCATCTCAATCCATCCATACACTGAGCAGTGAGCACCAGCCACAGTATCTGCTTCCTGCCAGGCACTCCATTCCTATGGTCACTTTAGTGAAGGACTGGTCTCCCAGCTCACACACACACTCAAAAGGAGCACAGCCAGGTATGTGTGCTGCAGTTAGTGTTCTGCACTGCACACCTGGGTGACTTACAACATCAGTCAAGAGCACACTGCCTGCAGGAAGCAGTGCCATATCCTGCAAAGATGCTGTGTACAAGGCTGGGAGATGCGAGATCCGGGTGTATTAGCTGCAAATGAGCTGCATCAAACATGGCAACACTTCCAGGTGCTGCAGGCCTGTTCTGCGGTTAATGAAAAAGACCATGGTTTTACTTCAAATTTTAGTTCAAGTATCAAGCGAGATGAAAAAAAAGTCCCTGTGTCGGTCCCTGCCCTTTGCTTTCCTTGTAGCGAGAAGGGATATTATTATTATTATTATTATTATTATTATTATTATTATTATTATTATTATTATTATTATTATTATTTTTCCAAGGTCCATGTCCTGATCAGTGTGCACCAGGTTGAATCCGGATGGGATGTGTTTCGAGGTCCATGTCCTGATCAGTGTGCACCAGGTTGAATCCGGATGGGATGTGTTTCGAGGTCCATGTCCTGATCAGTGTGCACCAGGTTGAATCCGGATGGGATGTGTTTCGAGGTCCATGCCCTGATCAGTATGCACCAGGTTGAATCCGGATGGGGTGTGTTTTGAGGTCCATGCCCTGATCAGTGTGCACCAGGTTGAATCCGGATGGGATGTGTTTTGAGGTCCATGCCCTGATCAGTGTGCACCAGGTTGAATCCGGATGGGGTGTGTTTCGAGGTCCATGCCCTGATCAGTATGCACCAGGTTGAATCCGGATGGGGTGTGTTTTGAGGTCCATGCCCTGATCAGTGTGCACCAGGTTGAATCCGGATGGGATGTGTTTCGAGGTCCATGCCCTGATCAGTGTGCACCAGGTTGAATCCGGATGGGATGTGTTTCGAGGTCCATGCCCTGATCAGTGTGCACCAGGGGGAATCTGGATGGGAACGGCATCACTCAGAATGGTAAAGGACCCCAGAGACCGGCTTCTGACCCTGTCAGACAGACATTAGGGGAATCTGGCAGCTGCTATGGGAGCAGACCTCCGACACGCCCCATGTTTTGCTGCACACTGCAGATCAGTTTTTATGGGGTGATCCGATTACCAATGAAGGCTTTATCAGCTGCTCCAAGCCAGTGGCTGAGTGGCACAGATCAGTCTGAGCTGGGAGGCGGCGCGGTGGATGCATGCTGGCTGGGTTAGGAAGCAGTAGAGCTATTAATGGGAAATTGAAATAATAATAAATAATAATAATAATAATAATAATAATAATAATAATAATAATAATCCTGTTGTGCTGCATATGTCTGTCCTCCTTGTAACACACATACACAACACAGCCCTCACATGACTAGGAGTGACCCTGCAGATGCACTGAGCTCTGAGCTGCTTCCTCTCACAGGGCATTTCGTATTCAGCGAAGCACACTAGAGAAACAATAGCCTGCATACCATGCTCCCACTTAACCGGTCGCAAACCATGTCTTTTTGGCTTGTATATAAATCTTTCCATTGATCCTCCCCCAAGCTGTGTGCTTGTGTGAAAGCAGCTCCACAGTAGAGCAGCCCTGTGGATCCTTCAAATAATACATAAATAAATACATTGTCAATTGAATTCATATACATTTAGTGATGCGATGTAAAACAGAACACACATTATTTATTTACAACCACATTTTTATGTTGTTCTAAAATAACCAAAGACAAGTCCAGTTTCTCTTTAACCATAGAGCAAACAGACTCACCCTAAGACCTGATCCAATGTAATGTGTTCTTTAAACACAGAGCAAACAGACTCACCCTAAGACCTGATCCAATGTAATGTGTTCTTTAAACACAGAGCAAACAGACTCACCCTAAGACCTGATCCAATGTAATGTGTTCTTTAAGCAGAGCAAACAGACTCACCCTAAGACCTGATCCAATGTAATGTGTTCTTTAAGCACAGAGCAAACAGACTCACCCTAAGACCTGACCCAATGTAATGTGTTCTTTAAGCAGAGCAAACAGACTCACCCTAAGACCTGATCCAATGTAATGTGTTCTTTAAGCAGAGCAAACAGACTCACCCTAAGACCTGATCCAATGTAATGTGTTCTTTAAGCACAGAGCAAACAGACTCACCCTAAGACCTGATCCAATGTAATGTGTTCTTTAAGCAGAGCAAACAGACTCACCCTAAGACCTGATCCAATGTAATGTGTTCTTTAAGCACAGAGCAAACAGACTCACCCTAAGACCTGATCCAATGTAATGTGTTCTTTAAGCAGAGCAAACAGACTCACCCTAAGACCTGATCCAATGTAATGTGTTCTTTAAGCACAGAGCAAACAGACTCACCCTAAGACCTGATCCAATGTAATGTGTTCTTTAAGCAGAGCAAACAGACTCACCCTAAGACCTGACCCAATGTAATGTGTTCTTTAAGCAGAGCAAACAGACTCACCCTAAGACCTGATCCAATGTAATGTGTTCTTTAAGCAGAGCAAACAGACTCACCCTAAGACCTGATCCAATGTAATGTGTTCTTTAAGCACAGAGCAAACAGACTCACCCTAAGACCTGATCCAATGTAATGTGTTCTTTAAGCAGAGCAAACAGACTCACCCTAAGACCTGACCCAATGTAATGTGTTCCGCTCCAGGGCTGAACAGGCGCTGGTTTCCATTCCAGCAGCAGCTTTCTCTGGATTTACTGAACCTCCGAACTCATCCAACACAGCCTGCCTGCCAAGAGTCCTGAAAGACTCTGCTGGAGCAATACCCAGCCTAAACAAACCCCGCTCACCCCCTGCCCCTAACCTCAGAGAACTCCACCTGCGCGAGGAACATCCCTCCCGACAGACTGCTCACTTCAAACACGCTGCACCTTGCTTTATTTGTAGAACTTTAGCAATGCATCTAGCTGGTTCCCTGGTTCATGCTACACTCCATTGTGAAATGCTATTTAGAAGTGAATACTGCTGATAAAATCAGATAGTGCTCAGTGCTGCTGTGCCAGCCAGCTACAGAGCAGTCAAGTCCCATTAAGGAAGTGAATAATCTCACTCAGGTAAAATGAAACCCCTGGTAGATAAACAAGAGCAGGCTTTTCAGACAGCACATTCCACCATAGCTGTGTACTTGTAATGACTGCAATGGCCCTTTCATAAGCAGAATGACAAACAAGAAGCAGCAACACATCCCTCCTGTACACAAGCAGCAACACATCCCTCCTGTACACAAGCAGCAACACATCCCTCCTGAACACAAGCAGCAACACATCCCTCCTGAACACAAGCAGCAACACATCCCTCCTGTACACAAGCAGCAACACATCCCTCCTGTACACAAGCAGCAACACATCCCTCCTGAACACAAGCAGCAACACATCCCTCCTGTACACAAGCAGCAACACATCCCTCCTGTACACAAGCAGCAACACATCCCTCCTGTACACAAGCAGCAACACATCCCTCCTGTACACAAGCAGCAACACATCCCTCCTGTACACAAGCAGCAACACATCCCTCCTGAACACAAGCAGCAACACATCCCTCCTGAACACAAGCAGCAACACATCCCTCCTGTACACAAGCAGCAACACATCCCTCCTGAACACAAGCAGCAACACATCTCTCCTGAACACAAGCAGCAACACATCCCTCCTGTACAGAAGCAGCAACACATCCCTCCTGAACACAAGCAGCAACACATCCCTCCTGAACACAAGCAGCAACACATCCCTCCTGTACAGAAGCAGCAACACATCCCTCCTGAACACAAGCAGCAACACATCCCTCCTGAACACAAGCAGCAACACATCCCTCCTGAACACAAGCAGCAACACATCCCTCCTGTACACAAGCAGCAACACATCCCTCCTGTACACAAGCAGCAACACATCCCTCCTGAACACAAGCAGCAACACATCCCTCCTGAACACAAGCAGCAACACATCCCTCCTGAACACAAGCAGCAACACATCCCTCCTGTACACAAGCAGCAACAAACCCATTGGAGGATAGAGTCAGTGTGCATCAAACCCATTGGAGGATAGAGTCAGTGTGCATCAAACCCATTGGAGGATAGAGTCAGTGCATCAAACCCATTGGAGGATAGAGTCAGTGTGCATCAAACCCATTGGAGGATAGAGTCAGTGCATCAAACCCATTGGAGGATAGAGTCAGTGTGCATCAAACCCATTGGAGGATAGAGTCAGTGTGCATCAAACCCATTGGAGGATAGAGTCAGTGCATCAAACCCATTGGAGGATAGAGAGTGCATCAAACCCATTGGAGGATAGAGTCAGTGTGCATCAAACCCATTGGAGGATAGAGAGTGCATCAAACCCATTGGAGGATAGAGTCAGTGTGCATCAAACCCATTGGAGGATAGAGTCAGTGCATCAAACCCATTGGAGGATAGAGTCAGTGTGCATCAAACCCATTGGAGGATAGAGTCAGTGCATCAAACCCATTGGAGGATAGAGTCAGTGCATCAAACCCATTGGAGGATAGAGTCAGTGCATCAAACCCATTGGAGGATAGAGTCAGTGTGCATCAAACCCATTGGAGGATAGAGTCAGTGTGCATCAAACCCATTGGAGGATAGAGTCAGTGTGCATCAAACATCAGTGAAGCAGAATTAGTCCATACATCCCAGAGCTGAACATTAGCAGACCGCCTGGCCCGGATTAAATGTGTCCCAGGGTGTATAAGGAAACAATGTAGATCACTGGCTGTAATTAGGAAACAGGCTGGTTCAAGCTGGAAACTTTCCAATGTTGAGTCAATATTTAAACAAGGAGATAAGACAGAGCCAGGTATTTACTTTCAATTCCATAACATACAGACTGATGGCAGCAATACTAAAGGGAAGGGTGAAGCACTGTCCAACAAGGTGAAAGGTTTTTGATTAAAATTGCAAAAAGAATGCTTGACACTGACTGATGTTTGACTAAAGCGTGGAGAAACACAACTCCTGTGATTGTAGAGTTAGGGACGCATCTGATGCCACTCCTGCTCAGTTCCAAATGTTGCAGTGCTGCTATCCTTGCGTCCCTGAGTCTGAAGCGATCTGGACCCTCGAGCATCACATAGTGTAAACAGCATTCTAACAGCGATGCTGCATTACGAGGAGAATTAAACTATTCGATCCGCGAGTACTAAGGGTTAACAAGGCGTGTCCAAGTCACTGACGGACAGCGGCGCTGGCGAATGAGAGCAGGTGTGTGGGCGTGTTTAGTCCGAGGTTGGGCGTGCCAAGCACGCGGTGTGTATCCGGGGTTAGGGCACGCACGTGCTTCGTCTTGTTGCAGAAAGAAGCTGGCGGCGCGTGCACTGCAGAGAGTGAGCTCGAGCTGCTGCAGGTAGAGTCTCTTAGACATTTTAAAAACAATAAACCGTTTCTTTACTCAGCCAGAAAGGTTTAATCGCTAGTGCGTGAAACGCTGTGTCGACAGCAGTGCTGTTCGAGGGGTTTGTCTTTAGAAATGGATTTTAAAAATGTAATTTGGATTAGTGCTGGAGTGTGTCACGGAGGCCTTGTCTGAAATACATCGTTGTTGTTATTAGTATTATTAGCGTCACCTCGCGTATGGAGTCGTTGTTGTTATTAGTATTATTAGCGTCACCTCGCGTATGGAGTCGTTGTTGTTATTAGTATTATTAGCGTCACCTCGCGTATGGAGTCGTTGTTGTTATTAGTATTATTAGCGTCACCTCGCGTATGGAGTCGTTGTTGTTATTAGTATTATTAGCGTCACCTCGCGTATGGAGTCGTTGTTGTTATTAGTATTATTAGCGTCACCTCGCGTATGGAGTCGTTGTTGTTATTAGTATTATTAGTGTGACTCGCGTATGGAGTCGTTGTTGTTATTAGTATTATTAGCGTCACCTCGCGTATGGAGTCGTTGTTGTTATTAGTATTATTAGCGTCACCTCGCGTATGGAGTCGTTGTTGTTATTAGTATTATTAGCGTCACCTCGCGTATGGAGTCGTTGTTGTTATTAGTATTATTAGCGTCACCTCGCGTATGGAGTCGTTGTTGTTATTAGTATTATTAGTGTCACCTCGCGTATGGAGTCGTTGTTGTTATTAGTATTATTAGCGTCACCTCGCGTATGGAGTCGTTGTTGTTATTAGTATTATTAGCGTCACCTCGCGTATGGAGTCGTTGTTGTTATTAGTATTATTAGCGTCACCTCGCGTATGGAGTCGTTGTTGTTATTAGTATTATTAGCGTCACCTCGCGTATGGAGTCGTTGTTGTTATTAGTATTATTAGCGTCACCTCGCGTATGGAGTCGTTGTTGTTATTAGTATTATTAGCGTCACCTCGCGTATGGAGTCGTTGTTGTTATTAGTATTATTAGTGTGACTCGTGTATGGAGTCGTTGTTGTTATTAGTATTATTAGCATCACCTCGCGTATGGAGTCGTTGTTGTTATTAGTATTATTAGCGTCACCTCGCGTATGGAGTCGTTGTTGTTATTAGTATTATTAGCGTCACCTCGCGTATGGAGTCGTTGTTGTTATTAGTATTATTAGCGTCACCTCGCGTATGGAGTCGTTGTTGTTATTAGTATTATTAGTGTGACTCGTGTATGGAGTCGTTGTTGTTATTAGTATTATTAGCGTCACCTCGCGTATGGAGTCGTTGTTGTTATTAGTATTATTAGTGTGACTCGTGTATGGAGTCGTTGTTGTTATTAGTATTATTAGCGTCACCTCGCGTATGGAGTCGTTGTTGTTGTTATTATTATTATTAGCGTCACCTCGCGTATGGAGTCGTTGTTGGGTCAGCCTGTAGAAACTACATCGACGGTGAGAACTACAGTGATTCAGGAGTTACTTTAAGTACAGTATGGCATTTGTATTGCGTCATTGCACTATATTCTACATTTGTCTCCATCGTATTATTAATTCCATCCATGGTCACCAATAGGGACTAGGCTGACACGCCGTTAGTAAAGTGGAGCAGGTCTGCGTGTGCCGCGAGTATCTGCACATCCTAATGAAAGATCTGACCTCTCAGACACGGGCCCTTTCATTCAGTGCTGGTTAAATCCGCCACGGGAACCGCTTTCATTGAGACCCAGAAACTTCAATACATAATGGGAGCGTGGAGAGCGAAGATTTTGGGATTCTAACGAAAACACATTAATTCATATGCGATCAGTCTGGGATGGGAGGAGGAGGGTGTGTGGTCCACTTGTTAAAGAAACAGGCTTGTAACCAGGAGGTCCCCGGTTCAAATCCCACCTCAGCCACTGACTCATTGTGTGACCCTGAGCAAGTCACTTCACCTCCTTGTGCTCCGTCTTTCGGGTGAGACGTAGTTGTAAGTGACTCTGCAGCTGATGCATAGTTCACACACCCTAGTCTCTGTAAGTCGCCTTGGATAAAGGCGTCTGCTAAATAAACTAATAATAATAATAATAATAATAATGGGGAGTCTGGGGACCATATATTCTTCATGTGCGTTAAATACAAATAATGTTCATAACATTAGAGAGAAAAAATATTACGTAAAATGACAACAATCCCAACTTGAATGAAGTAGCCCTGCCGTTTATTTCTAAATGTTTACACTCCTCTTTAACCGACTGGACTGTCGGGAAACAGCGGCAGCGATATTGTGTAACATTCCCACAGCTGGGTATACAGGCGGCGTGACCTGCTGTACAAACACATACAGGAATAGAAAGTGTTGATTATACTCGCGCTGTCCTTGCATTTATAGCCGCTTCTTTTCTGTCTTGATGTCCCGAGATAGCAACAGTATAGCTCAACGTGTGAGGCGGCTTGATTATTATTAATAATAATAATAATAATAATAATAATAATAATAATAAGATGCTTCGCTATTCAGGGATACTAAGATACAACATGAGTACGGATCCAAGGCCTCAGAGAATGTTTCGATATTTTTGGACCTCGGTGTAATATTATTATTTTTTTTCAATTAAGACCTTGTAGGAGGTTTGATGGTCCAGCAGTTAAAGAAAAGAGCTTGATACCAGGAGGTTCCCAGTTCAAATCCCAGTTTAGCCACTGACTCACTGTGTGTGACCCTGAGTAAGTCACTTAACCTCCTTGTGCACCGTCTCACCTTTGGGTGAGACTTAAAAACCGGGGTCCAATTGGAAGTGACTCTGCAGCAGTTGTCTCTGTATGTCACTTTGGATAAAAGCCTCTCCTAAATGACTAAATAATAAAATAAGGTAATTAATGATTGAAATAAGACTCCGATTGGATTACAGGTTTTAAAAGTTGAGCCTAATTTGTACCGCCTGAGGTTTAGGAGTTTCAGGTGTGTCCAGTTAACATCCTAATAAGGCCAGTAGTGGTCTAGCATCTCTCTTTGTAATGTGGTGAGGAGGACATTTAGCTGTTGAGAGTTCCACAATCTGGCAGTATGAGAAGCGCCTGTTCTGTCTCTGTGTCAGTCTTGCATTGTTACATGGGCCCGTGCTCACGGGGCAGTGTGTCAGTCTTGCATTGTTACATGGGCCCGTGCTCACGGGGCAGTGTGTCGGTCTTGCATTGTTACATGGGCCCGTGCTCACGGGGCAGTGTGTCGGTCTTGCATTGTTACATGGGCCCGTGCTCACGGGGCAGTGTGTCGGTCTTGCATTGTTACATGGGCCCGTGCTCACGGGGCAGTGTGTCGGTCTTGCATTGTTACATGGGCCCGTGCTAAAAATACAAAAAAACAGCAAAGTGTTCTGAAACAATACATCCCAAACAGCGCACCAGACTTTTATTCAAATCCGTTTATTCATATTTTATTATAAGTAGCGACTAATCGTCCTATTTGACTGTTTTTATCTTGGCTATTCAGCTAGTTCATCTCTTGGGTACTACAAGTGTGTTTGCAGGCAATCCTCTGGCTGATCCTTTCCCCCATCCCTGTGTTGTTGTTTTCCAGAGTTGTGATTGGCGTGTCTGCTGGAAGCTTGCTGCACTCTGCTGCTCTGATCCGTTGGAGACCCACCTGCACTGACTGCTTCTCTTTGGCGGCTCGTGCCGTGATTTCCTTCACAAAGCCCCCTCTGCTGCTCCAGGCGATGGAAGGGATGGAGCCTGAAGGCACCCTGGCCAGGGTAGCGGAGAAGCGCCCCTGTCCAGAGGAGGGGAACCCCTGCCCAGGGAGCGCCAAAAAACCCAAACTGCAGGAGTCTAAGAATGGGGGGAGTGAGAAGAGAAAGGAGGAAGAGGAGGAGGAGGAGGAGATGCCTGTGGAGGAGGAGAGCGAGGGAGAGGAGCTGGCAGGGCAAGGACAGGGAGGAGAAAGCTTTGCAGACATGATGAAGCACGGACTCGCAGAGAAGGATGTTGGGATACTGAAGTTCGTCAGCAAACACGAGGGCTTCTCCGGGATCCTGAAGGAGAGGTGGGTGTGGTCCGACAGCTGGAAGGACTGTCCTTGGTTAGTGGAGGTGGAGGTAGAGATTTTAATTAATTTGATTTGGGCTTTTCAGACATCATTTTCAGACACTCTCCTGAGCGGTGATGAACATCTTATCAGACGCTCTCCTGAGCGGTGATGAACATCTTAAACAGACGCTCAACCATCAGGATTTCCTCTCTAGACTGAATCACCACGCTTCACCAGTTTTGAACCTGATTTAATTTTTGGCTGTTTGTTGTAAAGTGCCAAAAGGTGCATTGCTTCTGATGATGATGCAAACAAGTGCTCCCTCTGTGGTGGTCCTCTATAATACAAACAAGTGAGCTCCCTCTGTGGTGATCCTCTATAATACAAACAAGCGAGCTCCCTATGTGGTGATCTTCTATAATACAAACAAGTGAGCTCCCTCTGTGGTGATCCTCTATAATACAAACAAGTGAGCTCCCTCTGTGGTGATCCTCTATAATACAAACAAGTGAGCTCCCTCTGTGGTGATCCTCTATAATACAAACAAGTGAGCTCCCTCTGTGGTGATCCTCTATAATGCAAGGTAATGCTGTCTCTGGAGGCCCTGTCAATCTCTTAACTGGTCACGTTTGTGTTCTCAGGTACTCAGACTTTGTGGTCCATGAGATCAGTAAAGATGGCACAATTTTGCATCTGGACGACCTGTCTGTGCCTGTGGATTCAGAGGTGAGACTTTGCTAGCTAATGTCAGGCTGGGTGATGTGGGACAGGACTGGGCTAGACTGGAATGAAAAGGGTTGCATAAGAACAAGGAAGCATGGCCACTGTGCTGGCCTGATCTCCCCCCTGCGACAGGAGGATCAGTTCGTAGAGCAGTACACAGGGTTGACAGGTTTGTGAAGGCCAAGGGAAGGACTGTTTGTGGAGTGAAAGCCAGTGCTGCGGGAGAACAGTAGGTGCAGTAGTACAGCTTATTGGTGAAGTGAATAGGGGATTAGTAATGCACTGTAACATCCCGGGGTAACGGAAGGGTTTCAATGGGCCAGGAAGCTGGGTTAGTTTGAGTGCACAGTGTATGCTTTTACCCTACTGTGCGTGTTTGCAGAGAGCATGCATGCTGTGACGCTGCTGTCGTCTCCCCAGGACCCTCCTCTGGATGTGTCGGAGGTGCTGACTGAGGAGCAGAAAAAGCAGCTGGAGGATCTGCAGCAGTTCAAGAACAAGGAGGGCACTGTGTCCCTGGAGGTGAGGGGGTCTCAGCCTCCAGGGGGAGAGGAGGAGGAGGAGCAGGCAGTGACAGAGCACGGGAGGGGGGGGCCTTCGTTCTGATGCACTGCCTTCATTGGGTGGCCAGTCTTGTAAGAATTATTATTGTGAATTTAAACATCCCCTTCTAGGAAGAGAAGTGCACCCTACTACACCAGGCTGTGTAGTGTGTCTATATCCCTGTCTCTCTGTTCCTGTCCCCTCAGGTCCTGGAGGACACTAAAGAGAAGCGCACCCTACTACACCAGGCTGTGTAGTGTGTCTATATCCCTGTCTCTCTGTTCCTGTCCCCTCAGGTCCTGGAGGACACTAAAGAGAAGCGCACCCTACTACACCAGGCTGTGTAGTGTGTCTATATCCCTGTCTCTCTGTTCCTGTCCCCTCAGGTCCTGGAGGACACTAAAGAGAAGCGCACTCTGCTGCACCAGGCAGTGAAGTCTCTGTTCCCCGGGCTGGAGACGAAGACCGAGGAGCGGGAGGGACGCAGGTTCATTGTGGCCTACCACGCTGCCGGGAAGAAAGCACTGGCAGGTACAGGCGGTACTTGTAGTGAGCCAAATACCTTTTCACTCTGTCTCTGAAATCCACTCACCCACGTGCTGCCCCAAAACAACAGTACAAGAGAAACCTTTCCCTTCTCAGAGCTCTCTGGCTCTGATTCTGTGCTGTACGGTGTCTGTGTGTTCTGTTCACTGTGCTGTCTCTGTTGTAACGCTCTCTGGCTCTGATTCTGTGCTGTACGGTGTCTCTGTGTTCTGTTCACTGTGCTGTGTCTGTTCTAACGCTCTCTCTGTTCTGACCTTGTCTCGACGCAAGGCTACTTGAAGGTGAAATGAAGCCTGTGGAGGCTTTTGTTCTGATTCGGCTCTCTAATGCAGTTCGTAACAGAATCAAATGTGTGTTTGGCAGACAGATAAAGATCTTCAATATGGCATGTATATATTGGTTGGGTTTGCTTTCAGGTAATTCTAGTTCCTGTATTTTAATGCCATGATATCAGTATGCTCGTTGTTTTGTGCATGCTGTATATTCTGTTGTACCCAATGTTCGCTCACTGCATGTGGTCTGCTCTCCCATCTCGATGGGCTGGGAGGGAGCTTCGGGGAACCTGAGAGTTCGCTGCATGTCCCGTGCATGTGGAAGCCGGTCTCAAACGCATTGCACGCTGTTTTTGGGATAAATCCAGACTAGATCCCAGACCTGCAGATCCACCAATACCTCCCAAAAGTCATTTCTCTGGATCTTAACCTTTCTGTAATGCACTTTGCTCTGGCTGAGCTCTCCCAAGCAGACTGACTCTTGCACTATAGATGAAGTCAGATACATGCTGCACACAGACTTCCTCCTCTGGCGTTCATGTGATCGGCCCCTGATATATCCTGGGGAAGGAGAAACTTCCACTTGCACACAATTGCAGCAGTCAACATCATCAACTTATTCTCTTTTAGCAATAATATAAATGAATGTTAAATGGGGTCGTAGTTAATGAATTTGGGAAATTGCCCTCACATAACTACTGTATGAGCAGGAGTTGTATCCCAGACGCTACAGAAAACTCTAGTGGCTGTTCAAATAAAAACATTTGCATTCCAGTGTAGTTTTCCTCTCTCTGCTGCACAGAAAAGTTGGAGCTCGACATTATTCCCCGACTCCTCATCGCATGCTACCAGAACTCTCCCTTTTATAATTGTTTTCAGTTTGCTTCTGGCACACTGACTCTCAGTGAATTATAATTAACCTCAGTAACACTGTTTTGTGCTCCTTTTGCTGTTCTCTGGTTGGACAGAGCTCCGAACTGCACCAGGTAAGAGTCGCCTGCCCTCTGCTCTGAGTAATGAGATGGCACCAGGTCGGGCTGGGGAACGGGAGTGGGGAGGGTGGAGGCAGGGAGGCATGTACCCTGCTGGGAGAGGAAGCAGAGCCTCCAAACACCATGTTCCCATTGAGGCGTGTTCAAGGGTGTCCTGTGAGAGAAGGTATCCCTAAACACACCAGACTGATTTCTAGCTTCTGATCGTATTTCATTTATAATTAAATAATTGAATTATCAAGAAGGTTGAAGCGTGACACTTTGTGAGGTGTACAGACTCACACACACACTCACACACACACGCACACACACACACACACAGAGGTCAGGTTCCAGTTAGTGTGGAGTGCTTGCAGTAGAGGGCTGTAAGGGAGGTCTCTAGGGCTGGGTTTGAGTGCAGAATGAGTAAAGAATGCCCCTTCGTGTTTCTCTCTGACTCCAAAGCCCCCAGGAAGCACTCGTGGCCCAAGAGCAGAGGGAATTTCTGCCACTGCACCCTCTACAAGGAGAACAAGGACACCATGGAGGCCATCAACGTGCTCTCCAAGTTCCTCAGGCAAGGCTGCCCAGCTTTATTCATGTATTGCAAGGTCTGCACACTGGCCTGCTGAGAGCAATCCACTGAGTCTGTCTCGTATGGGATATGTCAGTGTTGTAATTCCCATGTTGCACAATAAGGAGGATCACCCTCCTGTTCATTTCAATGGCATAGCCATGGCGATATCTCAGGACATTGCCACGCTTCATTTCAGGGATGGAAATGAGACATAGGAGCTTGATCAGCCCCAGTGTGTATAGGTAACAAGCTCAGGTGTGTCTTATTAAACTCATAGTAAAACCAGGATGGATCAGTCTTCCCTTTTTTCTTGTTTATAATTTGAAATGACCTCCTAGCCATGATATAATTGCAGTTTGGAATGTGTGTGGCTGTGGGATATTGTCTCTTCTTGGGCAGTAGAAGACAAGGCAACGAGACGTGGCGACATCCCACAACTACACACACCTTAATTATTACATAGCAATCTTTCAAACAAGCATGGAAGCAGTCTGGATTCTCTGTGTACAATACTTGAATGTCAAATTTAAATTAAAATGTGAATCCTCTTTTACTCCAGAAATGTTAAATGTGTTTTAATACAATACCTTTTGTTTTTTATGTTTGTTTCTAAAGTAACTGGGGAGAAAATAAATAACATTTAATGCCTTGACAAAGGGAGTAAGAAGTTGGTGCCCTGCTTGCCTTGCTGAGGGAGGAGATGCACAGCAGCAGCATCTCTGCTGGTGATCAGGGATTGTGTGAATGTGTGGATACAGAGTTCACAAAGGGAGTAAGAAGTTGGTGCCATGCTTGCCTTGCTGAGGGAGGAGATGCACAGCAGCAGCATCTCTGCTGGTGATCAGGGATTGTGTGAATGTGTGGATACAGAGTTCACAAAGGGAGTAAGAAGTTGGTGCCCTGCTTGCCTTGCTGAGGGAGGAGATGCACAGCAGCAGCATCTCTGCTGGTGATCAGGGATTGTGTGAATGTGTGGATACAGAGTTCACAAAGGGAGTAAGAAGTTGGTGCCGTGCTTGCCTTGCTGAGGGAGGAGATGCACAGCAGCAGCATCTCTGCTGGTGATCAGGGATTGTGTGAATGTGTGGATACAGAGTTCACAAAGGGAGTAAGAAGTTGGTGCCCTGCTTGCCTTGCTGAGGGAGGAGATGCACAGCAGCAGCATCTCTGCTGGTGATCAGGGATTGTGTGGATACAGAGTTCACAAAGGGAGTAAGAAGTTGGTGCCCTGCTTGCCTTGCTGAGGGAGGAGATGCACAGCAGCAGCATCTCTGCTGGTGATCAGGGATTCTGTGAATGTGTGGATACAGAGTTCCACTTCTAATGACAAATCGTTTTGCGTCCTGCAGAATAAAGCCGAACCTCATTTCCTACATGGGAACCAAAGACAAAAGGGCGATCACCGTCCAGAGGATTGCTGTGCAAAAGTAAGTGCATTCCTTCAATTCATTCTCCTTGCACTGTAGAATAGGGTATGCTTTGGATTTCTTCATTTTTCTCCATAGTAAATGCAGTTGCAGATCAGTCTGCAGGGTAGCCTTCAGGTTGATTTTCAGTTGTGCTCAGTGCTTTTGCATTCAGTACAAATCAATAGGTGTGGCTGAAAAATCTAAATATGGGGAACCTGGTATATAATTGGTATTTTAAACAGTTAAAATAAACTCCCATTTGATGGTCCTGCTTTTTTCAGAACTAAAGTATATATTTAATCTAGGAAATATGCAGCCTCATTGCTCTTCTGTGGCAGGCCCTGTGCTCACTGCAGCATCCACACCACCACCACAAACACACACACACACACACACACACAGGGCCATGTGAGCAAAAAACAAAACAAACACACACACCCCCAGTCTCCCCACCCCACACTACAGAAGAGTGTGTGTCAGTCATTTTGCCATGCTCACAAAACTAGTCTAATACACTCTCTCACACATACACACAGTGCAACAGTATTGTGCAGTTACCCTGCCTGCATATTACAAACAGGATGCAGACCGAACTCTGAACAAACAGGGACAAATAACACAATGGCACAGTCCCCCCCCTTATGACAAAGCGAGTTTCCATCACTGCACTCTTTCTCTCTCTCTTTCTCCAGGATCACTGCTCAGAGACTTTCTCACCTCAACACGTGCCTGATGAACTTCAAGCTAGGGAACTTCTCGTACCAGAAACACCCCTTGAAACTGGGGGAGCTGCAGGGAAACCACTTCACTGTGGTGATCAGGTGAGACCAGGCTTCTGTGTGGGACTGCTGGGAGGGAGGCAGTGTGGTGCAGTGCACTGGTTTTCAGCCAGTGGTACGTGTACCAGTGCTGGAACGTGAGGGGCTTGCCACTGGTACACACCAGCAGGTGTTGTTTATGATGATATGATTCCTCAATCACACCATTGGGATGTATCAATCTGTCTGTACCACTGAATCACAGAGAAATGAGAATTAATGATGCAGGACATAATGTGTTTCAGGGTTAGGCACAAAAATGCCTCCCTTTTAAAAGCATGTGTCAATATTTAGGAAAGCGACATGATGTTGGTCTGTATATAAAAAACGTATCTCACATGTTTTAATAAACTGAAGTGCGAGAAAGATGGTAACAATTTGATGGAATACAAATGCTTGTAGTGCTAAGAGGTGCTGGAACACCAGCAGAATACGGGAACCTCAGTTTCTTGCGACAATTGTGATGGTGACCAAACGTGTGAGTAGTTTTGTAAATATGTAGCTTTAAATGAACAGTTGCATTTAAGAAATGTAGCACAAGAACAGCGAAAAACTAAAATAATACACTTAGGGTTTGTGTGTTGCACCCGTGCCATTAACAAAATGCCATGAAAACCTCAACAATTAAACAAAAGTAAAAATGCTACCGTACCAAGCTTGAAAAAATTATTTGTGAACTCCTATAACCCAGTAATTATCTTTCGCCAGTCAAATCGTAGAGTGACTAAATAAAGCTTTGATTCAACAGAAATGGATTTGTTTTCGTCTGTTGCGTCTTGCATCCCAGATGTAATAGATTTAGTTGCATTGTTTACCGTCAGGAGTTTAAGATTGGTGATGTTAGATGATCTGATAATATCTCTTCAGCCAAAGAAGCAGGCACGGTAGTGTCAGAGTACCGTTACCGTAATGTAACCATATGTAGCTGGGTTTTGTACTAAAGCAGGGTCAGCTGTTGCAGGGAAAACCGTTTATTTCTCAAATTGACCATTTTAACACACAGAAATACTTGGGACTGCAATTAGGAAGTGTGCTGCTGAGAAATAAAAACTGCAATGAAGGGAATTCAAATTAAATGCTGCAGCTTACTTGATTGCAGTAAAAAAAACGCCATTCACAAAATGTAGCTCTCAGATTGTGCAAATGAATATCTAAAATATGACGCTGTGCTTGCTGTGGTGTGCTTAATATCGTAAATATGGCAGAACAAAATTTAAATGAGTTTTTACTGAAAAATAAACAGTACCATGTAATCGTAAGAGCTGTGTGTGTTGCATGCTGTCAGATCAGGACTTCACTAACACTGAGCATGGGAGCTGCAGCATGCTGTCAGATCAGGACTTCACATGGGAGCTGCAGCATGCAGTCTCCATATTACAACTTTGACACAATTAAAGGTGCGGTCACTAATGCCACGCTAACTGTTTAAAACATGCTGAGGCAAATGCAGTCATCGGTTGCATAGATTAGCCATAGATTAACCATTCAGCAACAAACAAGTGAGTACAGACACAACAAAGCTGGGGTAGGTCTTGGTTTTACAACAGCAGTTTAAGATTGCACGTAGTTACTGGTACACCTGGTGCTCCCTGCTGGAAGTACTGGTACTTAGATGAAAAGGTTCAAAACCACTGGTGTACTGGATAGAGGTCGGGCTAGTAAGCAGAGTGGTCTAGTGGTTAGAGCTGATGGGCAGGGAGGCAGGCAGTGTGGTGTAGTGGTGAGAGCTGAGAGGCTGGGAGGGAGGCAGTGTGGTGTAGTGGTGAGAGCGAAGGGGCTGGGAGGGAGGCAGTGTGGTGTAGTGGAGAGAGCGGAGGGGCTGGGAGGGAGGCAGTGTGGTGTAGTGGTGAGAGCGGAGGGGCTGGGAGGGAGGCAGTGTGGTGTAGTGGTGAGAGCGGAGGGGCTGGGAGGGAGGCAGTGTGGTGCAGTGGAGAGAGCGGAGGGAGGGAGGGAGGCAGTGTGGTGTAGTGGAGAGAGCGGAGGGGCTGGGAGGGAGGCAGTGTGGTGTAGTGGTGAGAGCGGAGGGGCTGGGAGGGAGGCAGTGTGGTGTAGTGGAGAGAGCGGAGGGGCTGGGAGGGAGGCAGTGTGGTGTAGTGGAGAGAGCGGAGGGGCTGGGAGGGAGGCAGTGTGGTGTAGTGGTGAGAGCTGAGGGGCTGGCAGGGATGAACTGCACTAACAGATATGTAAGTTAAGGCTGTCTTGTTGTCAGGAATATCTCCGGGTCGAATGAGCAGGTGGAGCAGGCTATGATCTCACTGCGGGAGACGGGATTCATCAACTACTACGGCATGCAGCGTTTCGGGACCACTGCGGTGCCCACCTACCAGGTCGGGAGGTGAGCTGCCAGAAACACCCCTGTGTCTGTGACTTTAAACTGAGAGTCTGGATTTAAATGGCTTTGCATAATGTCAGTGTTATTGTAGCAAGAGTTATTATTATTATTATTATTATTATTATTATTATTATTATTATTATTATTATTATTATTATTTATTATTATATTAATAATAATAATAATAATAATATTTAGTTATTAGCAGATGCCCTTGTCCAGGGCGACATAGAATTGTTACAAAATATTACATTACAAAACATCATGTTGCAGATAAGAGCCGTTATAAAGTACAATAAAATCAGCAGCAAATAAGATTCAATTCAGATAAGAGCGAGATAAAGAATACAGTAGATGAAAATTAGCTAAAAGCTCACTTGTGGAATTCATAAAGAAATCTGTGTTTCCATTAAAATGTCGAAGCGATCAGTGAGGCAGTTCATTGTTAATCAAAGAATGGATGACTGTTTTTCTTTTAAATGCAATCCTGAGTTTCTGCATTCCTCTCAATCAGGGCCATTCTGCAGGGCAATTGGAAGGAGGTGATCGATTTAATCCTGAAGCCCCGTCCTGGAGGTAAAGTGCCTTCATCATGCAGCTCTGGGAGTGGCTCCCCTACCCCCAGCTCAGCAGTGGAGTCTGGTTTAGCATTGCCTGGACACAGCTTTCTGACATGGACGCATTCATAATATTACATCTTCATTGTGTGCATGCATCTCCTGGGTGCTTTCTAACAGATACGAGTACAGAACACTAGTGCACAAAATCACACTCACCCACACAGTGCCCTCCTCATGCATACTGAATTATAAAAAACATCCACATTGTTTTGAATTCTATTTTGGTTTATCCTTGGTGCTGGCAAAGCCCTGTACATGGAGAATTGGCATTTGCAATGAGGAATGGGGTTATTGTCAGTGTGCATCTCTCCCTCTCTCTCCCTGTGTGTGTGTAGCTGAGAAGGGGTACCTGGTGCAGTGCCGTGAGGAGTGGGCTCGCTCGCAGGACCCCGAGGCTGCGCTCAGGAAGCTGCCGGTGAAGCGCTGCGTGGAGGGGCAGCTGCTGCGCGGACTCTCCAGCTACGGGAAGAACAACATCATCGCTGCGTTCGGCATCGTGAGTAGAGACGCTGCCTCCTAGTGCTGGACTAGGACACAGTGGAAGCTGCCTTCACTTGTGCTGTTCCCTGCTGCACTCTAGTGCTACAAGTGATTGTTGCAAGGACAAAGTCATCTGAAATTGCATTTCACATATTGGAAACAAATCGTAACCTTAATACATGTTGCTGCTGTTGGTAATCAAGCACTTGAAGAGTCTTGGACAGTGCTGTATAAACACTTCAGTGTTGTATAGCTGAAGCAACATGCAGTGATTGCTGATCATCACTGATGGGCCCCCCACCCCTGTGCTGGTCCTCAGATCCCCAGGAACAACCGCCTGATGTACATCCACAGCTACCAGAGCTACATGTGGAACAACCTGGTGAGCCGGCGCATTGAGGAGTTTGGGCTGAAGGCAGTGCCGGGGGACCTGGTGCTGAGGGGAGGTGAGGCAGAGAGAGTGTAGAGCAGGGCTTCATGCCTTGAAACTCACACTAGTCCTGGGTTTCAGAGCTTCCCTAGTCAGGGTCAATTATTTAAATGGCCAGGTAATTGCCAGGAGTTTTATCTGTCAGGCCTCTGTGTCAATGTGCTCTGAACTGATCGCACTTCTCATCACAGTATGTGTGTGTGTGTGTGTTTGTGTCCCTGTTTGTGTGTCTGTCTGTGTTTGTGTGTGTGTCTGTCTCTCTGTGTTTGTGTGTCTGTCTCTGTGTGTCTATCTCTCTCTCTCTCTCTCTCTCTCTCTGTCTGTGTGTGTCGCTGTCTCTTTCTGTGTGTGTGTGTCTGTCTCTGTTTGTGTGTGTCTCTGTTTGTGTGTGTGTGTGTCTTTGTCTCTCTATCTCTGTCTCTGTGTGTGTCTCTGTCTCTGTATGTGTCTCTGTCTCTGTGTGTGTGTGTCTGTCTCTGTCTCTCTCTATCTCTGTCTCTGTGTGTCTCTGTCTCTCTGTTTGTGTATGACTCTGTCTCTGTGTTTGTGTGTGTATCTGTGTGTGTCTCTCTGTCTCTGTGTGTGTATGTGTGTGTGTCTCTGTCTCTCTGTCTCTGTCTCTGTGTGTTTGTGTGTGTTTGGAAACAATATATATATTTTTTTGTTTCCTCTTCCTGCAGCGACGGCGGAGCCCCTGTCCGAGTCCGAGGTTGCTGATTACTCCATCCACGACGTGGTGATGCCTCTGCCTGGCTTCGATGTCATTTACCCCACACACACGAGTGAGTGCCCCCCACTGTAGCAGCACTGCAGCCTCACACACTGCGGGGTCCTAGTTTCAGGTTACTTCTGAAAGATAAACTAATTCAAGTAGACAAACTTGGGTTTCAGTTGCAAGGAGGTTCTGGATGATTATTTGGAGGTCTGGTATTATGTGTGTCTCTCGTTTGTGCTGTCAGTTGGGGACGGCTACAAAGAGATGATGGAGGCAGACGGCCTGGACATCAACAACATGAGGCACAAGATCCGTGACTACTCCCTCTCCGGAGCGTACCGCAAAATCATCACCCGCCCGCAGGAAGTCAGCTGGTGAGTTGAGTGACAGCTCAACCCAGACAGAACACACCCGCTGTGTATCTGACACTGAGCACACCCGCTGCGTATCTGACACTGAGGAACACACCCGCAGCGTATCTGACACTGAACACACCCGCAGCGTATCTGACACTGAGGAACACACCCGCTGCGTATCTGACACTGAGGAACACACCCGCAGCGTATCTGACACTGAGGAACACACCCGCTGCGTATCTGACACTGAGGAACACACCCGCTGCGTATCTGACACTGAGGAACACACCCGCTGCGTATCTGACACTGAGGAACACACCCGCTGCGTATCTGACACTGAACACACCCGCTGCGTATCTGACACTGAGGAACACACCCGCTGCGTATCTGACATTGAACACACCCGCTGCGTATCTGACACTGAGGAACACACCCGCAGCGTATCTGACACTGAGGAACACACCCGCAGCGTATCTGACACTGAGGAACACACCCGCTGCGTATCTGACACTGAACACACCCGCTGCGTATCTGACACTGAGGAACACACCCGCTGCGTATCTGACACTGAGGAACACACCCGCTGCGTATCTGACACTGAGGAACACACCCGCAGCGTATCTGACACTGAGGAACACACCCGCTGCGTATCTGACACTGAGGAACACACCCGCTGCGTATCTGACACTGAGGAACACACCCGCTGCGTATCTGACACTGAGGAACACACCCGCTGCGTATCTGACACTGAGGAACACACCCGCAGCGTATCTGACACTGAGGAACACACCCGCAGCGTATCTGACACTGAGGAACACACCCGCAGCGTATCTGACACTGAGGAACACACCCGCAGCGTATCTGACACTGAGGAACACACCCGCAGCGTATCTGACACTGAGGAACACACCCGCAGCGTATCTGACACTGAGGAACACACCCGCTGCGTATCTGACACTGAGGAACACACCCGCTGCGTATCTGACACTGAGGAACACACCCGCTGCGTATCTGACACTGAGGAACACACCCGCTGCGTATCTGACACTGAGGAACACACCCGCTGCGTATCTGACACTGAGGAACACACCCGCTGCGTATCTGACACTGAGGAACACACCCGCTGCGTATCTGACACTGAGGAACACACCCGCTGCGTATCTGACACTGAGGAACACACCCGCTGCGTATCTGACACTGAGGAACACACCCGCTGCGTATCTGACACTGAACACACCCGCTGCGTATCTGACACTGAGGAACACACCCGCTGCGTATCTGACACTGAGGAACACACCCGCTGCGTATCTGACACTGAGGAACACACCCGCTGCGTATCTGACACTGAGGAACACACCCGCTGCGTATCTGACACTGAGTTACACACCCGCTGCGTATCTGACACTGAACACACCCGCTGCGTATCTGACACTGAGGAACACACCCGCTGCGTATCTGACACTGAGGAACACACCCGCTGCGTATCTGACACTGAGGAACACACCCGCTGCGTATCTGACACTGAGGAACACACCCGCTGCGTATCTGACACTGAGGAACACACCCGCTGCGTATCTGACACTGAGGAACACACCCGCTGCGTATCTGACACTGAGGAACACACCCGCTGCGTATCTGACACTGAGGAACACACCCGCTGCGTATCTGACACTGAGGAACACACCCGCTGCGTATCTGACACTGAACACACCCGCTGCGTATCTGACACTGAGGAACACACCCGCTGCGTATCTGACACTGAGGAACACACCCGCTGCGTATCTGACACTGAGGAACACACCCGCTGCGTATCTGACACTGAGTTACACACCCGCTGCGTATCTGACACTGAGGAACACACCCGCTGCGTATCTGACACTGAACACACCCGCTGCGTATCTGACACTGAGGAACACACCCGCTGCGTATCTGACACTGAGGAACACACCCGCTGCGTATCTGACACTGAGGAACACACCCGCTGCGTATCTGACACTGAGGAACACACCCGCTGCGTATCTGACACTGAGGAACACACCCGCTGCGTATCTGACACTGAGGAACACACCCGCTGCGTATCTGACACTGAGGAACACACCCGCTGCGTATCTGACACTGAGGAACACACCCGCTGCGTATCTGACACTGAACACACCCGCTGCGTATCTGACACTGAGGAACACACCCGCTGCGTATCTGACACTGAGGAACACACCCGCTGCGTATCTGACACTGAGGAACACACCCGCTGCGTATCTGACACTGAGTTACACACCCGCTGCGTATCTGACACTGAGGAACACACCCGCTGCGTATCTGACACTGAACACACCCGCTGCGTATCTGACACTGAGGAACACACCCGCTGCGTATCTGACACTGAGGAACACACCCGCTGCGTATCTGACACTGAGGAACACACCCGCTGCGTATCTGACACTGAGGAACACACCCGCTGCGTATCTGACACTGAACGCACCCGCTGCGTATCTGACACTGAGGAACACACCTGCTGCGTATCTGACACTGAGGAACACACCCGCTGCGTATCTGACACTGAGGAACACACCCGCTGCGTATCTGACACTGAGGAACACACCCGCTGCGTATCTGACACTGAACACACCCGCTGCGTATCTGACACTGAGGAACACACCCGCTGCGTATCTGACACTGAGGAACACACCCGCAGCGTATCTGACACTGAACACACCCGCAGCGTATCTGACACTGAGGAACACACCCGCTGCGTATCTGACACTGAGGAACACACCCGCTGCGTATCTGACACTGAGGAACACACCCGCTGCGTATCTGACACTGAACACACCCGCTGCGTATCTGACACTGAGGAACACACCCGCTGCATATCTGACACTGAGGAACACACCCGCTGCGTATCTGACACTGAGGAACACACCCGCTGCGTATCTGACACTGAGGAACACACCCGCTGCGTATCTGACACTGAGGAACACACCCGCTGCGTATCTGACACTGAGGAACACACCTGCTGCGTATCTGACACTGAGTTACACACCCGCTGCGTATCTGACACTGAGGAACACACCCGCTGCGTATCTGACACTGAACACACCCGCTGCGTATCTGACACTGAGGAACACACCCGCTGCGTATCTGACACTGAGGAACACACCCGCTGCGTATCTGACACTGAGGAACACACCCGCTGCGTATCTGACACTGAGGAACACACCCGCTGCGTATCTGACACTGAACACACCCGCTGCGTATCTGACACTGAGGAACACACCCGCTGCGTATCTGACACTGAGGAACACACCCGCTGCGTATCTGACACTGAGGAACACACCCGCTGCGTATCTGACACTGAACACACCCGCTGCGTATCTGACACTGAGGAACACACCCGCTGCGTATCTGACACTGAGGAACACACCCGCAGCGTATCTGACACTGAGGAACACACCCGCTGCGTATCTGACACTGAGGAACACACCCGCTGCGTATCTGACACTGAGGAACACACCCGCTGCGTATCTGACACTGAGGAACACACCCGCTGCGTATCTGACACTGAGGAACACACCCGCTGCGTATCTGACACTGAGGAACACACCCGCTGCGTATCTGACACTGAGGAACACACCCGCTGCGTATCTGACACTGAGTTACACACCCGCTGCGTATCTGACACTGAGGAACACACCCGCTGCGTATCTGACACTGAACACACCCGCAGCGTATCTGACACTGAACACACCCGCTGCGTATCTGACACTGAGGAACACACCCGCTGCGTATCTGACACTGAGGAACACACCCGCTGCGTATCTGACACTGAGGAACACACCCGCTGCGTATCTGACACTGAGGAACACACCTGCTGCGTATCTGACACTGAGGAACACACCCGCTGCGTATCTGACACTGAGGAACACACCCGCTGCGTATCTGACACTGAGGAACACACCCGCTGCGTATCTGACACTGAACACACCCGCTGCGTATCTGACACTGAGGAACACACCCGCTGCGTATCTGACACTGAGGAACACACCCGCTGCGTATCTGACACTGAGGAACACACCCGCTGCGTATCTGACACTGAGGAACACACCCGCTGCGTATCTGACACTGAGGAACACACCCGCTGCGTATCTGACACTGAGTTACACACCCGCTGCGTATCTGACACTGAGGAACACAGTTTTTCAGAGCGTCTGGCCTCCAGAAATGATGGCTGGAACCCTCTGGCTGTTTTAAAGTATGTATAAAACATAGAAACAGGTGTGTGAGTGTGGAGCTCTCACTGTAATGGTGAAAACAGTTTTGTCTGGGTTCCCCTTTAACGCTGTTGTTGAAATGGGTTCGATGTTCACTGCTGACGTGTGGCCCCCAGGTGAATTGTACAAGTCCCATCCAGGCATCTTTCTTTCCTGTCCTCAGGGAGGTGATCTCATACGATGATCTCAAGATCCCGCTGGTCCACACTGATGTTGAGAAGCTGGAAGGGAAGCTGCCTCCTGTGTATCCTAAAGGTGAGGCTCCCCTCTGTTCTGTGACCCTGCTTCCACAGGCCTGCGCTCCTCATGAGTGCTCAGTCTGCTCTTGCCATGCACATGTTTTCTTTGTAGTTTAATTATCTGTGAAATTCAGATAAGTGTGTTTTTAAACTCAGAAGTAACTATCTCAGTTTAAGCCTTTTGGGAATGGCTTTAAAATCCATATGGGAACTAAACTGAAAGACAAACACATTTGGCACACAAAGGGAATTTCTCGAGAGCTGCATTGTGAGACGGTATTGTAACTAAGACCTGAATAATGGTGCTTGCGGTGTGATGTGGATAGACAGACGCTGACGCTCCCCCCTCTTGTCTTTCTCCTCCCTCTGTCTGAGCCAGAAGGGCAGTACCGCGCGCTGCGGATGGAGTTCTCCCTGCCCCCCTCCTGCTACGCCACCATGGCGATCCGCGAGGTGCTGAAGATGGACACGAGCATCAAGAACCAGACGCAGCTCAACACTGTGTGGCTGCGCTGAGGCTGGCTGCGGGCAGGGCGCCGGACACTGTGCGTGTGTGTGTGTGCGTGCGTGCGTGCGTGCGTGCGCAGGGGTGGAAATGACACCTACTGCAGAGCAGTCTGATCCATTCCTGGTTTTACTATGAGTTCAGTAAGACACACCTGAGCTTGTAATAAAACTTGGCATGGGTGAAACTCCTGTGCAATAGGAGAGAGAGAGAGAGAGAATTTGCAGGCAGGGTAACTGCACAATACTGTTGCACTGTGTGTGTGTGTGAGTGTATTAGACTAGTTTTGTGAGCATGGTAAAATGACTGACACTCTTCTGTAGTGTGGGGTGGGGAGACTGGTTGTGTGTGTGTGTTTGTTTTGTTTTTTGCTCACATGGCCGTGTGTGTGTGTGTGTGTGTGTGTGTGTGTGTGTGTGGTGGTGGTGTGGATGCTGCAGTGAGCACAGGGCCTGCCACAGAAGAGCAAGAGAAGAAAGCAGACTTTCTCATGCTCTGTGAAGAACAGTCCCTGTAGCTGCTTCAGAACCACAGTGTAATGTAATGTAATGTATGATGGCTCATTTTGTAATGCAAGAGATTTTTAACAAGAGAAAAATAATGAGAACATACCTGTTTGAATTTAATTTTTAATGAAGAGGTGTGTGGGTGTGTTCTAGATGCTGAAGGGTTCTGTATCTTGTGATTTTGCTGCCTTGGCGCGAGTATTCAGTGGAAGAAAGGGGCGGATCAGATCATTACAGGCTCCTTGTCCACTGAGGGGCATTTGGGTTGCATTTAATCTGTGTTCAGTCTCAAGGCTACCTGTCGGGCGGCTTCACTGCTCTCGCAGAATCCAAACAACTTATGGAAATTGATAAAAACCATTAAATACCATGCAGGAGTTTCATCAGATTTGGGTGAGTGGTTCCCAAAGTTTCTTTAAACAGGAATGAATGTCGTAGGGTAGGGTGGCCTGCTTTCAAAGCAAGGAGAGCCAATGAAAGCTCTTGTAACAACAGGCTCTTCAAACGCGTGAGTCCAGAGCTGTTGTGATGCCCTCCTGAACTTGTTCTTGGGAATCCACTTGAGCGGTTTCACTCGCGTGACATGAGCACTTGTCTCTGAAGATTAGTGTAAGAATGTAACGGCTGCAGCCCGTTTCCAGGATACAGAAACACCAGCACAAAGTAAACCTTGTTCTCTTTTCGAGGGTTTTTTTAAACTGTACTTGTTTCATTTCAGCTTGATTTATTGTAACTGCTCATCTCTTGGCACAATAATTAAACTTCAGTTTGAAAGTGCAGTTACTGCTTTGTGTTCAATGGTTGTCTGGTTTTATTTATTTATTTTTTCCAGGTTATTTATAAATAACTTCACAGAATTGTGTTATGAGTTATTAAACTATGCAGCGGGGTATTGGTGGGAATTATACTGGTGCTTCTAAAGAGAGGAATGGGACTCAAACCAAACGAACAGCAGCACCTCCACTGCACAGTACAGAACTGATACAGGGAGGAGGAGAGACCAAACGAACAGCAGCACCTCCACTGCACAGTGCAGAACTGATATAGGGAGGGGGGACCAAACGAACAACAGCACCTCCACTGCACAGTACAGAACTGATACAGGGAGGAGGAGGGACCAAACGAACAGCAGCACCTCCACTGCACAGTACAGAACTGATACAGGGAGGAGGAGAGACCAAACGAACAGCAGCACCTCCACTGCACAGTGCAGAACTGATACAGGGAGGAGGAGGGGGGACCAAACGAACAGCAGCACCTCCACTGCACTGTGCAGAACTGATATAGGGAGGGGGGACCAAACGAACAGCAGCACCTCCACTGCACAGTACAGAACTGATACAGGGAGGAGGGGGGACCAAACGAACAGCAGCACCTCCACTGCACAGTACAGAACTGATACAGGGAGGAGGAGGGGGGACCAAACGAACAGCAGCACCTCCACTGCACTGTGCAGTACTGATACAGGGAGGAGGAGAGACCAAACGAACAGCAGCACCTCCACTGCACAGTGCAGAACTGATACAGGGAGGAGGAGAGACCAAACGAACAGCAGCACCTCCACTGCACAGTGCAGAACTGATACAGGGAGGGGGGACCAAACGAACAGCAGCACCTCCACTGCACAGTGCAGAACTGATACAGGGAGGAGGAGAGACCAAACGAACAGCAGCACCTCCACTGCACAGTGCAGAACTGATACAGGGAGGAGGGACCAAGCGAACAGCAGCACCTCCACTGCACAGTGCAGAACTGATACAGGGAGGAGGAAAGACCAAACGAACAGCAGCACCTCCACTGCACAGTGCAGAACTGATACAGGGAGGAGGAGGGGGGACCAAACGAACAGCAGCACCTCCACTGCACTGTGCAGTACTGATACAGGGAGGAGGAGGGGGGACCAAACGAACAGCAGCACCTCCACTGCACAGTGCAGTACTGATACAGGGAGGAGGAGAGACCAAACGAACAGCAGCACCTCCACTGCACAGTGCAGAACTGATACAGGGAGGAGAGACCAAACGAACAGCAGCACCTCCACTGCACAGTGCAGAACTGATACAGGGAGGAGGAGGGGGGACCAAACGAACAGCAGCACCTCCACTGCACTGTGCAGTACTGATACAGGGAGGAGGAGGGGGGACCAAACGAAAAGCAGCACCTCCACTGCACAGTACAGAACTGATACAGGGAGGAGGAGGGGGGACCAAACGAAAAGCAGCAGCTCCACTGCACTGTGCAGTACTGATACAGGGAGGAGGAGGGGGGACCAAACGAAAAGCAGCACCTCCACTGCACTGTGCAGTACTGATACAGGGAGGAGGAGAGACCAAACGAACAGCAGCACCTCCACTGCACAGTGCAGAACTGATACAGGGAGGAGGAGAGACCAAACGAACAGCAGCACCTCCACTGCACTGTGCAGAACTGATACAGGGAGGAGGAGGGGGGACCAAACGAACAGCAGCACCTCCACTGCACAGTGCAGAACTGATACAGGGAGGAGGGGGGACCAAACGAACAGCAGCACCTCCACTGCACTGTGCAGAACTGATACAGGGAGGAGGAGAGACCAAACGAACAGCAGCACCTCCACTGCACAGTACAGAACTGATACAGGGAGGAGGAGGGGGGACCAAACGAAAAGCAGCACCTCCACTGCACAGTACAGAACTGATACAGGGAGGAGGAGGGGGGACCAAACGAACAGCAGCACCTCCACTGCACAGTGCAGAACTGATACAGGGAGGAGGGGGGACCAAACGAACAGCAGCACCTCCACTGCACTGTGCAGAACTGATACAGGGAGGAGGAGAGACCAAACGAACAGCAGCACCTCCACTGCACTGTGCAGTACTGATACAGGGAGGAGGAGGGGGGACCAAACGAACAGCAGCACCTCCACTGCACTGTGCAGAACTGATACAGGGAGGAGGAGGGGGGACCAAACGAACAGCAGCACCTCCACTGCACAGTGCAGAACTGATACAGGGAGGAGGAACCAAACAAACAGCAGCACCTCCACTGCACAGTGCAGAACTGATACAGGGAGGAGGAGGGACCAAACGAACAGCAGCACCTCCACTGCACAGTGCAGAACTGATACAGGGAGGAGGAGGGACCAAACGAACAGCAGCACCTCCACTGCACAGTGCAGAACTGATACAGGGAGGAGGAGGGGGGACCAAACGAACAGCAGCACCTCCACTGCACTGTGCAGAACTGATACAGGGAGGAGGAGGGGGGACCAAACGAACAGCAGCACCTCCACTGCACAGTGCAGAACTGATACAGGGAGGGGGACCAAACGAACAGCAGCACCTCCACTGCACAGTGCAGAACTGATACAGGGAGGAGGAGAGACCAAACGAACAGCAGCACCTCCACTGCACAGTGCAGAACTGATACAGGGAGGAGGGGGGGGGACCAACGAACAGCAGCACCTCCACTGCACAGTGCAGAACTGATACAGGGAGGAGGAGGGGGGACCAAACGAACAGCAGCACCTCCACTGCACTGTGCAGTACTGATACAGGGAGGAGGAGAGACCAAACGAACAGCAGCACCTCCACTGCACAGTGCAGAACTGATACAGGGAGGAGGAGAGACCAAACGAACAGCAGCACCTCCACTGCACAGTGCAGAACTGATACAGGGAGGGGGGACCAAACGAACAGCAGCACCTCCACTGCACAGTGCAGAACTGATACAGGGAGGAGGAGAGACCAAACGAACAGCAGCACCTCCACTGCACAGTGCAGAACTGATACAGGGAGGAGGGACCAAGCGAACAGCAGCACCTCCACTGCACAGTGCAGAACTGATACAGGGAGGAGGAGAGACCAAACGAACAGCAGCACCTCCACTGCACAGTGCAGAACTGATACAGGAAGGAGGAGGGGGGACCAAACGAACAGCAGCACCTCCACTGCACTGTGCAGTACTGATACAGGGAGGAGGAGAGACCAAACGAACAGCAGCACCTCCACTGCACAGTGCAGAACTGATACAGGGAGGAGAGACCAAACGAACAGCAGCACCTCCACTGCACAGTGCAGAACTGATACAGGGAGGAGGAGGGGGGACCAAACGAACAGCAGCACCTCCACTGCACTGTGCAGTACTGATACAGGGAGGAGGAGGGGGGACCAAACGAAAAGCAGCACCTCCACTGCACAGTACAGAACTGATACAGGGAGGAGGAGGGGGGACCAAACGAAAAGCAGCAGCTCCACTGCACTGTGCAGTACTGATACAGGGAGGAGGAGGGGGGACCAAACGAAAAGCAGCACCTCCACTGCACTGTGCAGTACTGATACAGGGAGGAGGAGAGACCAAACGAACAGCAGCACCTCCACTGCACTGTGCAGAACTGATACAGGGAGGAGGAGGGGGGACCAAACGAACAGCAGCACCTCCACTGCACAGTGCAGAACTGATACAGGGAGGAGGGGGGACCAAACGAACAGCAGCACCTCCACTGCACTGTGCAGAACTGATACAGGGAGGAGGAGAGACCAAACGAACAGCAGCACCTCCACTGCACAGTACAGAACTGATACAGGGAGGAGGAGGGGGGACCAAACGAAAAGCAGCACCTCCACTGCACAGTACAGAACTGATACAGGGAGGAGGAGGGGGGACCAAACGAACAGCAGCACCTCCACTGCACAGTGCAGAACTGATACAGGGAGGAGGGGGGACCAAACGAACAGCAGCACCTCCACTGCACTGTGCAGAACTGATACAGGGAGGAGGAGAGACCAAACGAACAGCAGCACCTCCACTGCACTGTGCAGTACTGATACAGGGAGGAGGAGGGGGGACCAAACGAACAGCAGCACCTCCACTGCACTGTGCAGTACTGATACAGGGAGGAGGAGAGACCAAACGAACAGCAGCACCTCCACTGCACAGTACAGAACTGATACAGGGAGGAGGAGGGGGGACCAAACGAAAAGCAGCACCTCCACTGCACAGTACAGAACTGATACAGGGAGGAGGAGGGGGGACCAAACGAACAGCAGCACCTCCACTGCACAGTGCAGAACTGATACAGGGAGGAGGGGGGACCAAACGAACAGCAGCACCTCCACTGCACTGTGCAGAACTGATACAGGGAGGAGGGGGGACCAAACGAACAGCAGCACCTCCACTGCACTGTGCAGAACTGATACAGGGAGGAGGAGAGACCAAACGAACAGCAGCACCTCCACTGCACTGTGCAGTACTGATACAGGGAGGAGGAGGGGGGACCAAACGAACAGCAGCACCTCCACTGCACTGTGCAGAACTGATACAGGGAGGAGGAGGGGGGACCAAACGAACAGCAGCACCTCCACTGCACAGTGCAGAACTGATACAGGGAGGAGGAACCAAACAAACAGCAGCACCTCCACTGCACAGTGCAGAACTGATACAGGGAGGAGGAGGGACCAAACGAACAGCAGCACCTCCACTGCACAGTGCAGAACTGATACAGGGAGGAGGAGGGACCAAACGAACAGCAGCACCTCCACTGCACAGTGCAGAACTGATACAGGGAGGAGGAGGGGGGACCAACGAACAGCAGCACCTCCACTGCACTGTGCAGAACTGATACAGGGAGGGGGGACCAAACGAACAGCAGCACCTCCACTGCACAGTGCAGAACTGATACAGGGAGGGGGGACCAAACGAACAGCAGCACCTCCACTGCACAGTGCAGAACTGATACAGGGAGGAGGGACCAAACGAACAGCAGCACCTCCACTGCACAGTGCAGAACTGATACAGGGAGGAGGAGAGACCAAACGAACAGCAGCACCTCCACTGCACTGTGCAGTACTGATACAGGGAGGAGGAGAGACCAAACGAACAGCAGCACCTCCACTGCACTGTGCAGAACTGATACAGGGAGGAGGAGGGGGGACCAACGAACAGCAGCACCTCCACTGCACAGTGCAGAACTGATACAGGGAGGGGGGACCAAACGAACAGCAGCACCTCCACTGCACAGTACAGAACTGATACAGGGAGGAGGGGGGACCAACGAACAGCAGCACCTCCACTGCACTGTGCAGAACTGATACAGGGAGGAGGAGAGACCAAACGAACAGCAGCACCTCCACTGCACAGTGCAGAACTGATACAGGGAGGAGGGGGGGGGACCAACGAACAGCAGCACCTCCACTGCACTGTGCAGAACTGATACAGGGAGGAGGGGGGACCAACGAACAGCAGCACCTCCACTGCACTGTGCAGAACTGATACAGGGAGGGGGGACCAAACGAACAGCAGCACCTCCACTGCACTGTGCAGAACTGATACAGGGAGGAGGAGGGGGGACCAAACGAACAGCAGCACCTCCACTGCACTGTGCAGTACTGATACAGGGAGGAGGAGGGGGGACCAAACGAACAGCAGCACCTCCACTGCACTGTGCAGTACTGATACAGGGAGGAGGAGGAGAGACCAAACGAACAGCAGCACCTCCACTGCACAGTGCAGAACTGATACAGGGAGGAGGAGGGGGGACCAAACGAAAAGCAGCACCTCCACTGCACAGTGCAGAACTGATACAGGGAGGAGGAGAGACCAAACGAACAGCAGCACCTCCACTGCACTGTGCAGAACTGATACAGGGAGGAGGGGGGACCAACGAACAGCAGCACCTCCACTGCACTGTGCAGAACTGATACAGGGAGGGGGGACCAAACGAACAGCAGCACCTCCACTGCACTGTGCAGAACTGATACAGGGAGGAGGAGGGGGGACCAAACGAACAGCAGCACCTCCACTGCACAGTGCAGAACTGATACAGGGAGGAGGAGAGACCAAACGAACAGCAGCACCTCCACTGCACTGTGCAGAACTGATACAGGGAGGGGGGACCAAACGAAAAGCAGCACCTCCACTGCACTGTGCAGAACTGATACAGGGAGGAGGAGAGACCAAACGAACAGCAGCACCTCCACTGCACAGTGCAGAACTGATACAGGGAGGAGGAGGGGGGACCAAACGAACAGCAGCACCTCCACTGCACAGTACAGAACTGATACAGGGAGGAGGAGGGGGGACCAAACGAAAAGCAGCAGCTCCACTGCACTGTGCAGTACTGATACAGGGAGGAGGAGAGACCAAACGAACAGCAGCACCTCCACTGCACAGTGCAGAACTGATACAGGGAGGAGGAGGGGGGACCAAACGAACAGCAGCACCTCCACTGCACAGTGCAGAACTGATACAGGGAGGAGGAGAGACCAAACGAACAGCAGCACCTCCACTGCACAGTGCAGAACTGATACAGGGAGGAGGAGGGGGGACCAAACGAACAGCAGCACCTCCACTGCACTGTGCAGTACTGATACAGGGAGGAGGAGAGACCAAACGAACAGCAGCACCTCCACTGCACAGTGCAGAACTGATACAGGGAGGAGGAGGGACCAAACGAAAAGCAGCACCTCCACTGCACTGTGCAGTACTGATACAGGGAGGGGGGACCAAACGAACAGCAGCACCTCCACTGCACAGTACAGGGTGGGGGGGGGGGGGGGGTGGGTTAGAACACAAGGCGCTTCACGACCCTTTGATGGAGATGCAGTAACCGCTGGCTCCAGGGCGCACTCTTGTGGCGCTTGACTGAAGTTGCAGTTAAATCATGCATTCATCAGGTTTGTCTCGTATTTTTAATGATGTATTTAACATTTAATCATAATGTGATGTCATGTCATTATTTTTTTATATTTGTTTCATTAAGAAACAAAAAACTGACTAAGGTGGTCTCGACTGCGTCTCGTTTAACTGGGGCCACGGTTGTGGAGGTTGGGCTCCGGGGAATATTCCATGAGAATTTAAGCCCTGCCTGTATGTATAACAAATAACAGTAAAACAGTACGACAGTCGTATGGAAAGGCCTCTTCTCTGCACTTCAGTTGAGGAGGGAGGAGGCAGTAATGTGCTGTGCAGTTGCGTATATAATTCAATACCATGCATGCTAACCATCGTTGCCTCGTCTTTAGTAACTTACTAATTAAAGGCATTTCACCTCAGCACCTCCCTATCCACGAAGCAAACTGAAGAACAGGGTGGATTTCACCTCAGCACCTCCCTATCCACGAAGCAAACTGAAGAACAGGGTGGATTTCACCTCAGCACCTCCCTATCCACAAAGCAAACTGAAGAACAGGGCGGATTTCACCTCAGCACCTCCCTATCCACGAAGCAAACTGAAGAACAGGGCAGATTTCACCTCAGCACCTCCCTATCCACGAAGCAAACTGAAGAACAGGGCAGATTTCACCTCAGCACCTCCCTATCCACGAAGCAAACTGAAAAACAGGGCGGATTTCACCTCAGCACCTCCCTGTATAGTTTCTTTTTAGGGCTTGATAACAATCCAGTTTATTTGGGGATTTTGTTTCTATGTCCCAATGTTTCAGATAGGAGTTTTTGGTTTGTTTTATAATTTGGTTTACTCTGATTGGGGGCTGGTAAGCAGTGTTGACCTGAAGCTGGTTTGTGTTGGCATTAGTGGGGGTCAGTGCAGTGAGCTTCAAGGCCAGCAGACTTAGGGGACTCTTTTCAGGGCTGAGCTCTTGGGTGTGGAGGGCCTTATATTGGAGTGAGTCTGACTCACTTTTCTTTAGATGCATCCAAAATTGGAGTGCTCTTTTTTTAATATTTCTAAGTGTTGGGTAGCAGCCTAATTCTGCCCCGCATGCGTGATTTGGTGTTTTTCTTTGCACCTGTAGGATGTTTTTGTGGTTCAGCATGCAGGGTTTCGATTGGGTGTTTGTCCCATTTAGTGTAGTCTTGTTGACTGAGTGGACCCCATACCTCACTACCACACAGCGCAATGGGCTGGATGACGCTGTCAGTTCATTTTAGCCATATTTTGACAGGTATATTAATTTCATAGAATCTTCTTATGATGGCATAAAAAGCTCTTCTGGCTTTTTCCTTTAGTGCATTTCCTGCCAGGTTAAAGCTCCCTGACGCGCTGATAGTCAGACCCAGGTAAGTGTAGTCTGAGGTGTGTTCTAGGGCGGTGTTTCCTAGGGTGAAGTGGTATCTGTTTCCCTGAGAAATTGCCTTTTTTTGAAAAATCATTATATTGGTCTTTTTAAGGTTTACTGCCAAGGCCCAGGACTGACAGTACTGCTCCAGGCTCTGCTGCAGCCCCTGCTCTGTGGGCGACAGCAGGACAGATCATCTGCATAGAGCAGGAATTTGACTTCTTTGTCATGCAGAATGAGGCCAGGGGCCTTGATGTAAATGTTGAACAGTGTTGGACTCAGACTGCAGCCCTGTCTCACCCCCTGCCCCTGAGTGAAGAATTCTGTCCTTTTGTTGCCAATTCTAACTGCACACTTGTTTTCTGTGTACATTGATGTTATTATATCATAGACTTTACCCCCTACACCACTTTGAAGAATTCTATAATATAAACCCTCATGCCAAATGGAACCAAATGCTTTTTTAAAGTCAATGAAACAGGCAAAGATTTTGCCTTTACTTTTTAGGTGTACATGTTTGTCTATTAGGGTGTGTAGGGTGTAAATATGATCAGAGGTGCGGTGATTTGGTAGGGAGCCAGTTTGACTCTTACTCAAGACACTGTGTTCGGTAAGGAAGGCTATTATGCGGGCATTGATTATACTACAGAATACCTTCCCCAGATGCCTCGGTAGTTATTGGGGTCGAATTTGTCTCCACTCTTGTGAATTGGGGATATAAGCCCTTAGTTCCAGATGTCAGGGAAGTAACCAGTACTTAGTACCATGATGAATAATTTAAGCATTACCTCTTGTAACTCGGGGCTGCTGTGTTTGAGCATCTCAGTACTGATGCTGTCAGGGCTGCAGGCTTTTCCAGGTTTAAGTGCCTGGAGCTTCTCTGTTAATTCTTGTAGGGTGATTGGAGCATCAATTGGATTTTGGTTATCTTTAATTGATTGTTCTAGTAATTTCAGTTCTTCTCGAGTTCAATTTTGTTTATTTGTTAGATCTTTTTGTTGTATATCTTTATAAAGGGTTTCAAAATAATTTTTCCAAATTGTTCTGTTTTGTGTTGTTAATTCTTGTTGTTTTGTTGAGTTGAAATGATTCCACATTTCCCAGAACTGGTTCTGGTCGATAGATTGTTCAATGTCTGTGAGGGTTTTGTTTGTGTGTTTTTGTTTTTTCTGTTTGAGGGTGTGTTTGTAGCGTTTTAGGGTCTCACAGTACCTCAGATGTAAATCTGAGTTTTGTGGTTGATGGTGTTTTTGAATAGATAAATGTCTTAGATTTGTTCGTTTTGATGGATTTACATTCATCATCATTTTTGTGTGAGTTTTTGTTCCTGGTTTATTTTCATTTTGTTTCTTTTGAGATTTGCCATGATGGCTGCATTTTCAAATATGTTATTGATGTGTTTAACTGCCAGATTTAGTTCTGTCACATTTGGTTGGTACTGTGTGTTGAGGAAAGTGTTAATGAGGTTAGTCATTTCCATAGAACTGATAGCTTTGTTAAATTCCTCTGTGCTGTTTGGAGCCCATCTGTATGTTTGATTCAGATACACAGTGATTTGATTGTGGTCCGACAGGTGGGTTTGTTGCCTGACAGTGAATGCGTTGATAGAGGAGGGGTCCATGTCAGTGATGGCATAGTCGACTATACTTCAGCAGTAAGTGAACCTCCCTAAAGAGTCCCCTCTGATCCTGCCAGTAACGATGTTCAGACCTAGGGCTTGACAGAGATGCACTAACTCTCTCCCATTCTTGTTTTCAGCACGGTCAGGGTTGTTAAAATACTCCTCATTATAATAGGGGGATTCAGAAGGGGAGTGTATGCTGCACACAGGTATATATCATTTTCACACTGGGTTATTCCCTTGTTAATTTTGAGCCATGTGTGTGTTTGACCCTGTTTGACTGGGCTGATGTAGTTAGCGAGCTCCCCTCTGTACCACACTATAATCCCCCCTGAGTCCCTGCCCTGCCAGACTGTGCTCACTCTCTCTCTGCAGTGTGAAGGAGGGCTGCATCGTGCTCTCCGTCTCTCTCTCTCTCTCTCTCTGCAGTGTGAAGGAGGGCTGCATCGTGCTCTCTCTCTCTCTCTCTCTCTCTCTCTGCAGTGTGAAGGAGGGCTGCATCGTGCTCTCTCTCTCTCTCTCTCTCTCTCTCTCTCTCTCTGCAGTGTGAAGGAGGGCTGCATCGTGCTCTCTCTCTCTCTCTCTCTGCAGTGTGAAGGAGGGCTGCATCGTGCTCACTCTCTCTCTCTCTCTCTCTCTCTGCAGTGTGGAGGGCTGCATTGTGCTCTCTCTCTCTCTCTGCAGTGTGGAGGGCTGCATTGTGCTCTCTCTCTCTCTCTGCAGTGTGGAGGGCTGCATTGTGCTCTCTCTCTCTCTCTGCAGTGTGGAGGGCTGCATTGTGCTCTCTCTCTCTCTCTGCAGTGTGGAGGGCTGCATTGTGCTCTCTCTCTCTCTCTGGAGTGTGAAGGAGGGCTGCATCGTGCTCTCTCTCTCTCTCTCTCTCTCTCTCTGCAGTATGAAGCAGGGCTGCATTGTGCTCTCTCACTCTCTCTCTCTCTCTCTCTCTCTCTGCAGTGTGAAGCAGGGCTGCATTGTGCTCACTCTCTCTCACTCTCTCTCTCTCTCTCTCTCTCTCTCTGCAGTGTGAAGGAGGGCTGCATCGTGCTCAATCTCAATGTGGGCTCTGCCCTGCTGCTTCGTGATGTGCTCAGGCAGGGGGGCAGTGAGACGAACTCGCCCCTGGACCCCAATCAGCCCTCCCCCGTCGCCACCCTCAATGAGCTGGGCATCTTCCGGCTGGCTCCCAGCGACGTGGAGATCCTGCTGAGCCTGCGCACACACTGGCCAGGGCAGTAGAGCAGGGCAGAGAGGAGAGGAAACATGTTTAGAATGATATATGAACATACACAAGAAGTGCTTGTCTATGAGATGCTTTATAAAATATCAGTGCTGTTCCTTGATCAAAGATCTGAGTCTGTCTGTCTGTCCACCATTCGCTTTCATTGGGATTCTGAACAACGTGATCCTGCAGTAACACAACCTTGCTGTCCTGTGTGGGCCATGCCACGCTCTTTACCTGGAGCAGAGAGACGGGCTGCGCTCTTTACCTGGAGCAGAGAGACGGGCCGCGCTCTTTACCTGGAGCAGAGAGACGGGCCGCGCTCTTTACCTGGAGCAGAGAGACGGGCCGCGCTCTTTACCTGGAGCAGAGAGACGGGCCGCGCTCTTTACCTGGAGCAGAGAGACGGGCCGCGCTCTTTACCTGGAGCAGAGAGACGGGCCGCGCTCTTTACCTGGAGCAGAGAGACGGGCCGCGCTCTTTACCTGGGGCAGAGAGACGGGCCGCGCTCTTTACCTGGAGCAGAGAGACGGGCCGCGCTCTTTACCTGGGGCAGAGAGACGGGCCGCGCTCTTTACCTGGAGCAGAGAGACGGGCCGCGCTCTTTACCTGGAGCAGAGAGACGGGCCGCGCTCTTTACCTGGGGCAGAGAGACGGGCCGCGCTCTTTACCTGGAGCAGAGAGACGGGCCGTGCTCTTTACCTGGAGCAGAGAGACGGGCCACGCTCTTTACCTGGAGCAGAGAGACGGGCGTGTGTGTGATACACAGCTGCATGGAAAATAAAGAATGATAGTTCAAATTGTGAATCTGCTGGTTTGGATTTCTTTGCAATGTGTATCAAATGCATTTGCTTCACAGATGGGCCCGTGCCAGTGTTTGCATATTGAACTTTGAATCCCCTGCTGATTACATCTGCAGCTCAGCCAGTGGGATTACATCATTGTACACTTGAGCTCTCTCAGCCAATGGGATTACATCATTGTACACTTGAGATCTCTCAGCCAATGGGATTACATCATTGTACACTTGAGATCTCTCAGCCAATGGGATTACATCATTGTACACTTGAGATCTCTCAGCCAATGGGATTACATCATTGTACACTTGAGATCTCTCAGCCAATGGGATTACATCATTGTACGCTGGTGCTCTCTGGGAATCCATGACCCTACAATGCAGCTCCACAGCGCTCTCCAGTGGCTGGCTACACACTTGTTGGGGTATTTCCATGATTTCATAAGAGTGCTTGAAGTTAATGTTTGACCATAATGTATCTATTCTTTTTAAACTTAAAATGAAAAATATAAACGAGTCCCCATATTGATTTGAAATGTAAAGTTACAAACAGTTCTGAGATTTATCCATAAAGTTATTAGGTGAAGGTGTGTTGTCCCAGCGTGTCCTTTTCAAACACTCACTGAAATCAAGACTTTTAACACATTTACCGAATGAGTATTATTACATATTATACACCACGCTATAAAAACCACATAGTGACACAGAACGGGAAGCAGGGGGTTATATATTTCATTTGTATAAGGAGACTCTCAGCCGAGCCTTACCTGTTATCTATTTATTTATTGTTTTAAACAGTGGTCTTTGAATAGGGTATGAAAAAACGACACGGGGTGTAGCAGTTACTGAAATTAAACAAGAAACAGAGCAAACACTTCCAAAAAACAAACGAGCAACAAGAAGAACAAGACGAGAACGAGACGAGCACGAGACGTGCCGGGGACAGCACCGACAGGCAATGCATAATCAAGGGATAGAGCAGCTGTGTCTTATCAAGGGATAAAGCAGCTGTGTCATATCAAGGGATAGAGCAGCTGTGTCACATCAATGGATAGAGCAGCTGTGTCTTATCAAGGGATAGAGCAGCTGTGTCATATCAAGGGATAGAGCAGCTGTGTCATATCAAGGGATAAAGCAGCTGTGTCATATCAAGGGATAGAGCAGCTGTGTCATATCAAGGCATAGAGCAGCTGTGTCATATCAAGGGATAAAGCAGCTGTGTCATATCAAGGGATAGAGCAGCTGTGTCATATCAAGGCATAGAGCAGCTGTGTCATATCAAGGGATAGAGCAGCTGTGTCATATCAAGGGATAGAGCAGCTGTGTCATATCAAGGGATAGAGCAACTGTGTCATATCAAGGGATAAAGCAGCTGTGTCATATCAAGGGATAGAGCAACTGTGTCATATCAAGGGATAAAGCAGCTGTGTCATATCAAGGGATAAAGCAGCTGTGTCATATCAAGGGATAGAGCAGCTGTGTCATATCAAGGGATAAAGCAGCTGTGTCATATCAAGGGATAGAGCAGCTGTGTCATATCAAGGCATAAAGCAGCTGTGTCATATCAAGGGATAGAGCAGCTGTGTCATATCAAGGCATAGAGCAGCTGTGTCATATCAAGGGATAAAGCAGCTGTGTCATATCAAGGGATAGAGCAACTGTGTCATATCAAGGGATAAAGCAGCTGTGTCATATCAAGGGATAAAGCAGCTGTGTCATATCAAGGGATAGAGCAGCTGTGTCTTATCAAGGGATAGAGCAGCTGTGTCATATCAAGGGATAGAGCAGCTGTGTCATATCAAGGCATAGAGCAGCTGTGTCATATCAAGGGATAAAGCAGCTGTGTCATATCAAGGGATAGAGCAGCTGTGTCATATCAAGGCATAGAGCAGCTGTGTCATATCAAGGGATAGAGCAGCTGTGTCATATCAAGGGATAGAGCAGCTGTGTCATATCAAGGGATAGAGCAGCTGTGTCATATCAAGGGATAGAGCAGCTGTGTCATATCAAGGGATAGAGCAGCTGTGTCATATCAAGGGATAGAGCAGCTGTGTCATATCAAGGCATAGAGCAGCTGTGTCATATCAAGGGATAGAGCAGCTGTGTCATATCAAGGGATAGAGCAGCTGTGTCATATCAAGGGATAAAGCAGCTGTGTCATATCAAGGGATAGAGCAGCTGTGTCATATCAAGGGATAGAGCAGCTGTGTCATATCAAGGGATAACGCAGCTGTGTCATATCAAGGGATAAAGCAGCTGTGTCTTATCAAGGGATAGAGCAACTGTGTCATATCAAGGGATAAAGCAGCTGTGTCTTATCAAGGGATAAAGCAGCTGTGTCATATCAAGGGATAACGCAGCTGTGTCATATCAAGGGATAAAGCAGCTGTGTCTTATCAAGGGATAGAGCAACTGTGTCATATCAAGGGATAAAGCAGCTGTGTCATATCAAGGGATAGAGAAGCTGTGTCATATCAAGGGATAGAGCAGCTGTGTCATATTAAGGGATAGAGCAGCTGTGTCATATCAAGGGATAAAGCAGCTGTGTCATATCAAAGGATAGAGCGGCTGTGTCATATCAAGGGATAGAGTAGCTGTGTCTTATCAAGGGATAGAGCAGCTGTGTCATGTCAAGGGATAGAGCAGCTGTGTCATATCAAGGGATAGAGCAGCTGTGTCATATCAAGGCATAGAGCAGCTGTGTCATATCAAGGCATAGAGCAGCTGTGTCATATCAAGGGATAGAGCAGCTGTGTCATATCAAGGCATAGAGCAGCTGTGTCATATCAAGGCATAGAGCAGCTGTGTCATATCAAGGGATAGAGCAGCTGAGGGATGAGGGTCTGGGAGGGAGGCAGCGTGGTTTAGTGGTTGAGTTGAGGGATGAGGGGCTGGGAAGGAAACAGTGTGGTCTAGTGTTTGAGTTGAGGGATGAGGGGCTGGGAGTGAAGCAGTGTGGTCTACTGTTTGAGTTGAGGGATGAGGGGCTGGGAGTGAAGCAGTGTGGTCTAGTGTTTGAGTTGAGGGATGAGGGTCTGGGAGGGAGGCAGCGTGGTCTAGTGTTTGAGCTGAGGGATGAGGGGCTGGGAGGGAGTCAGCGTGGTCTAGTGTTTGAGCTATGGAATTACTTTTATGGTAACAATATCCTGGGAGACAGCCAGCATGGTTTTAGGAAAGGGAGATCGTGTCTAACTAACCTACTTGACTTTTTTGAGGATGCAACATTGAAAATGGATAACTGCAAAGCATACAACATGGTTTATTTAGATTTCCAGAAAGCTTTTGACAAAGTCCCGCATAAAAGATTAATTCTCAAACTGAACGAAGTAGGGATTCAAGGAAATGCATGCACAGGAATTAGGGAGTGGTTAACAGGTAGAAAACAGAAAGTACTGATTAGAGGAGAAATCTCAAAATGGAGTGAGGTAACCATTGGTGTATGCTTGGATGCTCGGATATATTGTGAGAAGTGTTGAATTTAAATCAAGGGAAGTAATTTTAAAACTTTACAATGCATTAGTAAGACCTCACCTAGAATATTGTGTTCAGTTCTGGTCACCTCGTTACAAAAAAGGATATTGCTGCTCTAGAAAGAGTGCAAAGAAGAGCAACCAGAATTATCCCGGGTTTAAAAGGCATGTCGTATGCAGACAGGCTAAAAGAATTGAATCTATTCAGTCTTGAACAAAGAAGACTACGCAGCGATCTGATTCAAACATTCAAAATCCTAAAAGGTATAGACAATGTCAACCCAGGGGACTTCATTGACCTGAAAAAAGAAACAAGGACCAGGGGTCACAAATGGAGATTGGATAAAGGGGCATTCAGAACAGAAAATAGGAGGCACTTTTTTACACAGAGAATTGTGAGGGTCTGGAACCAACTCTCCAGTAATGTTGTTGAAGCTGACACCCTGGGATCCTTCAAGAAGCTGCTTGATGAGATTCTGGGATCAATAAGCTACTAACAACCAAACGAGCAAGATGGGCTGAATGGCCTCCTCTCATTTGTAAACTTTCTTATGTTCTTATGTTCTTATGAGGGGCTGGGAGGGAGGCAGCGTGGTCTAGTGTTTGAGCTGCGGGACTGGGAGGGAGGCAGCGTGGTCTAGTGTTTGAGCTGCGGGACTGGGAGGGAGGTAGCGTGGTCTAGTGTTTGAGCTGTGGGACTGGGAGGGAGGCAGCGTGGTCTAGTGTTTGAGCTGAGGGACTGGGAGGGAGACAGCGTGGTCTAGTGTTTGAGCTGAGGGACTGGGAGGGAGGCAGCGTGGTCTAGTGTTTGAGCTGAGGGACTGGGAGGGAGGCAGCGTGGTCTAGTGTTTGAACTGAGGGAGCTGTATGAGTGTACCCCCCCCCCCCCCCCCCCCCATCTCTCTTTAGCACAGTAGCTGGCACCTGCATTACCAGATGCGTTCCCTGTCACTTAATCAGCCCCAAAATCAGCAGCCGACTGCAGTCCAGAGACAGAGAGACCTGGGGCAGGCGATGGGAGCTCTGTTCTCCTCCAGTGGGTATAGATTTGTCATGTATGCTCCTGTTTGTACTGGAGTCTCCTGTCATTTGCTTTCCCATACCTCTGTTACACTGGAACTGTAGCTCACTTACAAAATGCATTCGTTTACAATTGAATTAACAGTGAACAGCAAATACTGTATGCAGAGCGAGGGAGATCGGCCCATAACTTTATATTGGTCCATAACGAACCTCCAGGTTGCCTGTATATACAATTGCTAATGAAAGAGTTTATAAAAAGAAATCAAATCCCGTGGGCAAACTAGAGGAGGGTCCACATCCTTGTATTGTTATCTTCAAGTGGTACACATACACATAATACAAATACATAATACAAATACATAATACATATACATATACATATACATATACATATTGTGAAACGATTGCACTCACTTGCGTTCGTTGCCCCTTTAAGAATCTGACCCAGCACACAGAAATTGGATTTTTCAGCGCTGATGCGCAAAATTTTTTTAATAACACACAATAAAACAAAAACACAAAATAAACACCTAGCTCTTTCTGAGCACTAACTACAAACGCAGGAACCTAACTACCACAGGACGGCTAAGCCGTTTCCCTGTCCCAAAACTTAACCACACAGGTTGGCACTATACCTTTTACCTCGGGACTGCCAGGAAGCAGAGCACTCCCTTCTGCCTCCTTCTCCTTAGCAGCCCCGAGCAGACTGCGTGCTCTCCTTTTAAACTCCGCACCTGGGTCTAATTCTCCAATAACGCCCAGGTGCGGATGATCATTAATAATAAAAACAATTAAACAATTAAACAAACAATTAAACTAAACAATAAGCAAATTAAATGAAACAATAAAGCAATCCATCAAACCAAAAGGTGCATTCTTACATGTTTTCTTTTGCAGGGAGGTTTTAACCCCCTCCCTGCCGTCTCTCACAACCCGCTATATCACAATATACATATACATATACATATAATACATATACATATACATATACATATAATACATATACACATACATATACATATACATATACACATACATATACATATACATATACATATACACATACACATACATATACATATACATATACACATACATATACATATACATATACATATACATATACACATACATATACATATACATATACATATACACATACATATACATATACATATACATATACATATACACATACATATACATATACATATACACATACATATACATATACATATACATATACATATACATATACATATACATATACACATACATAATACATATACATATACATATACATATAATACATATACACATACATATACATATACACATACATATACATATACATATACATATACATATACATATAATACATATACATATACATATAATACATATACATATACATATAATACATAATACATATACATATACTTGGGTCTGACTTGTGTTCAAGCTATTTAAGTTCAAATGGTTTGTCTGTTGTGAGGTTCTGTCTGCTCTGAGAAGGGTGCTGTGTTGTGCCTGCTCTGAGAAGGGTGCTGTGTTGTGTCTGCTCTGAGAAGGGTGCTGTGTTGTGCCAGTCTGCTCTGAGAAGGGTGCTGTGTTGTGTCTGCTCTGAGAAGGGCACTGTGTTGTATCTGCTCTGAGAAGGGCACTGTGTTGTGTCTGCTCTGAGAAGGGTGCTGTGTTGTGTCTGCTCTGAGAAGGGTGCTGTGTTGTGTCTGCTCTGAGAAGGGTGCTGTGTTGTGCCAGTCTGCTCTGAGAAGGGTGCTGTGTTGTGTCTGCTCTGAGAAGGGTGCTGTGTTGTGTCTGCTCTGAGAAGGGTGCTGTGTTGTGCCAGTCTGCTCTGAGAAGGGTGCTGTGTTGTGCCAGTCTGATCTGAGAAGGGTGCTGTGTTGTGCCTGCTCTGAGAAGGGTGCTGTGTTGTGTCTGCTCTGAGAAGGGTGCTGTGTTGTGCCAGTCTGATCTGAGAAGGGTGCTGTGTTGTGTCTGCTCTGAGAAGGGTGCTGTGTTGTGCCAGTCTGCTCTGAGAAGGGTGCTGTGTTGTGTCTGCTCTGAGAAGGGTGCTGTGTTGTGTCTGCTCTGAGAAGGGTGCTGTGTTGTGCCAGTCTGCTCTGAGAAGGGTGCTGTGTTGTGCCAGTCTGCTCTGAGAAGGGTGCTGTGTTGTGCCAGTCTGCTCTGAGAAGGGTGCTGTGTTGTGTCTGCTCTGAGAAGGGTGCTGTGTTGTGCCAGTCTGCTCTGAGAAGGGCGCTGTGTTGTGCCAGTCTGCTCTGAGAAGGGCGCTGTGTTGTGCCAGTCTGCTCTGAGAAGGGTGCTGTGTTGTGCCAGTCTGCTCTGAGAAGGGTGCTGTGTTGTGCCAGTCTGCTCTGTGGCTCCTGGCACACAGACACGCTGCACTGTTAACCACACAGCACACAGGTAAACACACTTATCTGCTGGGGGCGGGAATGGGAGAGACAACAATCACAGCAAATGGTTTCACTACAAAGTGTCACTTTCACTGCTCAGCTCTCGCCTGCAGACAGCTAGGGCTGGGAATGGAACCTGTCAGATAAACCAGGAATATATTCAATCACATTGCGGATATAGTTACGAATTTTATGAACGATGTGCTGGAAAATACCATGTTTTGCAAACCTGTGATATATTTAGTTTATTTGAACATTAATGAAGTGGATACAATTGTTCTGTACGTGTAAGTGTAATTCTATCGCTTGTGGGATTACATGCAAAACCTTTCATGTTTTTTAGTCTTCAGCTTTTTCTGAAGCAGAAGTGTGGCTCATCTGTAGCTCCATGATTGAGCACTAGTGTTATTGCCATTGGCTGAGGACTGGGAGCCATGAGAATGTAGTGAGTCACCCCAAATCCCTGGATGAGTGGCCCCACGAGACCTAGCCGCCTGCACTCATTCAAACGTTACTGTCATAGTCAAAGCCCCCTGAAGTGTGCCAAGTGAATGGGAGCAAAGTGAGAGAGCGCACTCCCACTCAAGGGCTGCTTCTGAATATGGCTCTTCCAGTGATGTTAAAGACATTAGGATACGATGGGCCTGCTGGAAAGGCTGTGCTCGAAATGTGAAGAGGATTACAGCTGTTTGTAAGGGTCGCTTCAAACCCACAGTGCCTGCTGTTCCACTGGGATGAATGGGGATCGGTACTGAAGTGCTGAACCAGTGGGAAGGTGAGTGGCAGGTTGCTGCCGCAGCTCCTGGTCTGGCTGGATCGTGGAGCTGCAGCAAGCCCATTAACAAGACAAACAAGGACGGCAGGAGGTGTCAATTAGCAGAGAAACAAACCCCAGGGGAGCGTTTGATCTGCCCCAATTGTTCTTACAAATTGGTCTGCTGTTAGCAAGGGCTCACAGTTCAGTTAGAGTCAGGCACTGACTCCTACCCTAATCCCTGTCTCTCCCCCGCAGACTAATTGGGGCACTAGAGGGCCATTATCTCAACTCATCGGCACAGACCCAGCCAGGGACAATAGCACATAAGTGGAAAACTTTACGAGACTGATGAGAGATCTGTGATCTCTGGAGACAAGGCTGGAGTGCTAATACAAGACAGCCAGTCTGATGGCCAGGCAGCTCATACAGTCAGCTCAAGTCAAATCATTTGTTTCCTGCTGAGGAAATTCACTTTTTTCCTTCTTTAGACTTTAGGAGATAACTTTTGATCTTAAGCAAAACTGAGGAATTGTTTTCACATGACATTACTTCTGCATATTGAACATTTTAAAATCGATTTTAATTTTCATAATTGGCATGAGAACACCCTAGCACATTCATATACAGTGTATAGCTGAGCAGTGCATCCTCAGTGTGGAGTCTCCCAGGGCTACGTCACATTGTGGCTGCTACCCCCCTTAGCTGTGCAATCACCTCCCTGCATCAAGAAGACGAGTAGCCATGGCTCCCCTGATATCCATGCAAGGCACTTTGTTTTTATTGTTAAGTTATGTGTTGCTGTCCTGCCAGACCCCAGTCTCAGTGGAGTTCACGTGATTATATAATGATTGAGAGGAGCTTTAGGAAAGGAGTGCCGGGCTGCAGGGAGACAGGGCTGTATAACCAGTCCAGGCACCTGGGATCAGACAGCGTCTGCTTTATCAGCACTGGGACTGGGATAAGACACCAATGCAGAGTAAATGGGGTCGGCTGAGCCTGTTTCAGTGTCTCATTTGTAACGGCAGTCAGTGTGGCCGTGTCGTTGTTCCAGCTGTCTGGCAGGTATCCTCCACCAGCATGATGAAATAACATGAGCAGCACTCTAACAGTAGAGCATCACACACACTGTCTGCACTAACAGATCTAACCAGAGCCAGCTTTTTACATGTGAAAACCCCTAGAAATGCTAGTGAGCATCCAAGCAGACGAGCTGATACCACAGATCAAAAATGGATTCCTTTCTTCAGAACAAATATGCCACCAAAGTAATGAGTGAACCCTGTCCTGAATTAGTCTGTGCTGCTTTGTGCTTGTAAAGTGAATGAACTCACTGTCAGGTGCGACGTTTCATCGGGTTTGCATCACGGTGAAAGGGGGATGCAAATGTGTCTAATATTAGGATGGCTGAGATAAAGGAATAAATACCTGAAGCACAAAAAATATAAACGTTTCTAATGCAAATATTGAACGGCTTGTTCAGTAGAAATATCTAGATTCTAAAGAGTACGTATCATTTATGATGTGCAGTAGTTTAGATTCCATAAAATTATTAATAGAAATTAGTGTAAAGATGTTATGCAAGAATCATAAATGATGATAGGTACGATAACTGAATTATTTAAAAAGTGGGCTGTTTGAGCACTTAATCATAAATGAACAGGAAGACTTTTACATGCTTTCAACAGTACATCAGATCACATAAACTGAATTGTGTAAAATAGTGCATGTATGTACATTGTTTAATCTTTTGTTCAACAATTTTTTCAGTGTGTGTGTCTGTGCAGTGCTGGGGTCTGTACCTGTGTCTGTGCAGTGCTGGGGTCTGTACCTGTGTCTGTGCAGTGCTGGGGTCTGTACCTGTGTCTGTGCAGTGCTGGGGTCTGTACCTGTGTCTGTGCAGTGCTGGGGTCTGTACCTGTGCCCAGGTGTGATGGCTGGCTCCTGCATGCTCTTCTCCACAATGGGGTGTGAAAGGCGCGGGTGTGAATTCCAGCAGGATGGTCTGAACCTCTTAGTGCAGGGATAGAGAGGCAGGCAGCCCTGGATGTCTGATCCTCTCAGTGCAGGGAGAGACAGGCAGGCAGCCCTGGAGAGCAGCATCCTCTCAGTGCAGGGATAGACAGGCAGGCAGCCCTGGAGGTCTGATCCTCTCAGTGCAGGGATAGACAGGCAGGCAGCCCTGGAGGTCTGATCCTCTCAGTGCAGGGAGAGACAGGCAGGCAGCCCTGGATGTCTGATCCTCTCAGTGCAGGGAGAGACAGGCAGGCAGCCCTGGAGGTCTGATCCTCTCAGTGCAGGGATAGACAGGCAGGCAGCCCTGGAGGTCTGATCCTCTCAGTGCAGAGAGAGACAGGCAGGCAGCCCTGGAGGTCTGATCCTCTCAGTGCAGGGATAGACAGGCAGGCAGCCCTGGAGGTCTGATCCTCTCAGTGCAGAGAGAGACAGGCAGGCAGCCCTGGATGTCTGATCCTCTCAGTGCAGGGATAGACAGGCAGGCAGCCCTGGAGAGCAGCATCCTCTCAGTGCAGAGAGAGACAGGCAGGCAGCCCTGGAGGTCTGATCCTCTCAGTGCAGGGAGAGACAGGCAGGCAGCCCTGGAGGTCTGATCCTCTCAGTGCAGGGAGATACAGGCAGGCAGCCCTGGAGGTCTGATCCTCTCAGTGCAGGGATAGACAGGCAGGCAGCCCTGGAGGTCTGATCCTCTCAGTGCAGGGAGAGACAGGCAGGCAGCCCTGGAGGTCTGATCCTCTCAGTGCAGGGATAGACAGGCAGGCAGCCCTGGAGGTCGCATCCTCTCAGTGCAGGGAGAGACAGGCAGGCAGCCCTGGATGTCTGATCCTCTCAGTGCAGGGAGAGACAGGCAGGCAGCCCTGGAGGTCTGATCCTCTCAGTGCAGGGAGAGACAGGCAGGCAGCCCTGGAGGTCTGATCCTCTCAGTGCAGGGAGAGACAGGCAGGCAGCCCTGGAGGTCTGATCCTCTCAGTGCAGGGAGAGACAGGCAGGCAGCCCTGGAGAGCAGCATCCTCTCAGTGCAGGGATAGACAGGCAGGCAGCCCTGGAGGTCTGATCCTCTCAGTGCAGGGATAGACAGGCAGGCAGCCCTGGAGAGCAGCATCCTCTCAGTGCAGGGAGAGACAGGCAGGCAGCCCTGGAGGTCTGATCCTCTCAGTGCAGGGAGAGACAGGCAGGCAGCCCTGGAGGTCTGATCCTCTCAGTGCAGGGATAGACAGGCAGGCAGCCCTGGAGGTCTGATCCTCTCAGTGCAGGGAGAGACAGGCAGGCAGCCCTGGAGGTCTGATCCTCTCAGTGCAGGGAGAGACAGGCAGGCAGCCCTGGAGGTCTGATCCTCTCAGTGCAGGGAGAGACAGGCAGGCAGCCCTGGAGGTCTGATCCTCTCAGTGCAGGGATAGACAGGCAGGCAGCCCTGGAGAGCAGCATCCTCTCAGTGCAGGGAGAGACAGGCAGGCAGCCCTGGAGGTCTGATCCTCTCAGTGCAGGGAGAGATAGGCAGGCAGCCCTGGAGGTCTGATCCTCTCAGTGCAGGGAGAGACAGGCAGGCAGCCCTGGAGAGCAGCATCCTGCCTTTTTCACAGTGATAGCTCACAACAGCACCTCTACAGCACCTCCACACAAGGCAATTATTTACACCAGTCTCCAGAAGGCTTGTGGTAGCAGAATACAAAAATGTCTTCTACCTGTGGGAAAAAAAAGCATGTTTCTCCAGCCCTGGTCAGACTCATCATCATCATAGTCGTCATCGTCATCATCATCATAACAATAAAATGAAGAAGAATCTAGGTTAACTACAGTTACAGGTTTTCCCAATCGCTTACATACATTTCTTGAAACATTGTGCTACATTCTCAAAACAGTTAACACAACACTCAAAACTGAAACATAGTTTGCAAAATAACACATAAGAACATAAGAAAGTTTACAAACGAGAGGAGGCCATTCAGCCCATCTTGTTCATTTGGTTGTTAGTAGCTTATTGATCCCAGAATCTCATCAAGCAGCTTCTTGAAGGATCCCAGGGTGTCAGCTTCAACAACATTACTGGGGAGTTGGTTCCAGACCCTCACAATTCTCTGTGTAAAAAAGTGCCTCCTATTTTCTGTTCTGAATGCCCCTTTATCTAATCTCCATTTATGACCCCTGGTCCTTTTTTCTTTTTTCAAGTCAAAGAAGTCCCCTGGGTCGACATTGTCTATACCTTTAAGGATTTTGAATGTTTGAATCAGATCGCTGCGTAGTCTTCTTTGTTCAAGACTGAATAGATTCAATTCTTTTAGCCTGTCTGCATACGACATGCCTTTTAAACCCGGGATAATTCTGGTTGCTCTTCTTTGCACTCTTTCTAGAGCAGCAATATCCTTTTTGTAACGAGGTGACCAGAACTGAACACAATATTCTAGGTGAGGTCTTACTAATGCATTGTAGAGTTTTAACATTACTTCCCTTGATTTAAATTCAACACTTCTCACAATATATCCAAGCATCTTGTTAGCCTTTTTTATAGCTTCCCCACATTGTCCAGATGAAGACATTTCTGAGTCAACATAAACTCCTAGGTCTTTTTCATAGTTCCCTTCTTCAATTTCACTATCTCCCATATGATATTTATAATGCACATTTTTATTGCCCGCATGCAATACTTTACACTTTTCTCTATTAAATTTCATTTGCCATGTGTCTGTCCAGTTCTGAATGCTGTCTAGATCATTTTGAATGACCTTTGCTGCTTCAACAGTGTCTGCCACTCCTCCTATTTTTGTGTCGTCTGCAAATTTAACGAGTTTGCTTACTATACCAGAATCTAAATCATTAATGTAGATTAGGAATAGCAGAGGACCTTATACTGATCCCTGTGGTACACCACTGGTTACCTCGCTCCATTTTGAGGTTTCTCCTCTAATCAGTACTTTCTGTTTTCTACATGTTAACCAATCCCTAATCCATGTGCATGCATTTCCTTGAATTCCTACTGCGTTCAGTTTGAGAATTCATCTTTTATGCGGGACTTTGTCAAAAGCTTTCTGGAAATCTAAATAGACCATGTTGTGTGCTTTGCAGTTGTCCATTTTCAATGTTGCATCCTCAAAAAAGTCAAGTAGGTTAGTTAGACATGATCTCCCTTTCCTAAAACCATGCTGGCTGTCTCCCAGGATATTGTTACCATATAGGTAATTTTCCATTTTGGATCTTATTATAGTTTCCATAAGTTTACATATAATAGAAGTCAGGCTTATTGGTCTGTAGTTACCAGGTTCAGTTTTGTCTCCCTTTTTGTGGATTGGTATTACGTTTGCTATTTTCCAGTCTGTCGGTACAACCCCTGTGTCAAGAGACTGTTGCATGATCTTGGTTAGCGGTTTGTAAATAACTTCTTTCATTTCTTTGAGTACTATTGGGAGGATCTCATCCGGCCCAGGGGATTTGTTTATTTTAAGAGCTCCTAGTCCCTTTAACACTTCTGCCTCTGTTATGCTAAAGTTATTTAAAATTGGATAGGAACAGGTCGACATGTGGGGCATGTTGTCCTTGTCCTCCTTTGTAAAAACCTGTGAAAAGTAATCATTTGCAAATTGCTCTAATGCTCTCAAAATATCAAATATATGTCACAAAATGAAATAAGAACATCAAAACAATACAGTTTGTCATCTAATGAAAAGCTCACATTATCAGCCATTTCACAACGGTACAATAAATACTAAATACAAACATCAATGCAGTATGTTTAACCCTCAGTGCATACTCTCTCTGCCTGTGTCATCCTTTTTGATAATCAAATTGTGTCAAAACAAACATGTTACCTTTACAGCAAGAACTACATACATTTCCTTTCAGTGGACTTTACCCAAAAATAACTCAGACAGTGGACAACATTTACGCTCAAGAACAGACGATGGGAATTGTTTTACAACAAAAAAGTAGTTTATTCATTTCTTCCATTTTTTAGGGGTACCCGCTAACAGTAAATCATAGCTCTCATAAATATACAGTTGTGCCAAAGAACAGTGAAGAGAAATAAACATGGATTATAATGAAAGGTAACTTTACTCAGACATACCCATTTGTTTATTCTATATCAGGTCACACGTTCTCATCAACATCACATCGAATAGTTTCCCTCACAATACATCTTGGGGAAAAAACGTCTCGCGTGACGGAGACATCGTTGACAAGCGGGCTTGTCAGGTCATCACATGCCTTGATTTAGTCTTTTCAAATAACGAAGACAGAAGAACTAAAACAGAGGTCAGAGAGCCATTGGCAAACTCAGACCACATGGTCTCATTTGAAGTGATTTTTAAAATCCTAAAAGTAATGACTAAAGCGAAGGTTGACAATTTTAGAAAAGCAAACTATGAAGGTATGAAACAGAGACCAACAGAAGTAGATTGGAATAAAATAGAGAAAACATCCACAGAAAAAGGATGGCTGTTTTTTTTAAAAATGTACTAGAGGCACAAAATAATTACATCCCAAAAGTAGACAAATCTAAATCTAAAACAAAATGGCCAAAATGGTTTAATAGATCAATAAAAAAAAAATTCAGCGAAAAAAGGCACTTTACAGAGCGTTTAAAAGAGACCAAAAACAAAACACACAGAAAGAGTACTTGGAACTGCAAATACAAGTCAAAAAGGAAGTTAGAAAGGCCAAGAGAGAGATAGAAATCAACATTGCTAAGGGGGCTAAAACCAATTCCAAAATATTTTCCCAATATTATAACAGCAAGAGAACCCTGGTATCCTTCAAGAAGCTGCTTGATGAGATTCTGGGATCAATAAGCTACTAACAACCAAACGAGCAAGATGTGCTGAATGGCCTCCTCTCGTTTGTAAACTTTCTTCTGTTCTTCTGTTCTTATGGCATCTAGCTGTGTCATGAGGACGAGGGTCATACACCTTCCATCGGCAGGCAGAGAAAAGCTCTTCTGTGGGGTTCAGGTACAGAGAGCATGGTGTGAGGAACACCATTGAGAGAGTGGATGAGCTTCAAACCACTCCCTAACAAGAGCAGAGTGATACACATGAATCTATTTCTGTTGTATTCACCATGTTGAGTGCTTCTGAGCTGTATTCTGAAGAGAGGGCGTCATCTCATTCCTTCACTTCTGAGCTGTATTCTGAAGAGGATGTCATCTCATTCCTTCTCTTCTGAGCTGTATTCTGAAGAGGATGTCATCTCATTCCTTCACTTCTGAGCTGTATTCTGAAGAGAGGATGTCATCTCATTCCTTCTCTTCTGAGCTGTATTCTGAAGAGAGGATGTCATCTCATTCCTTCTCTTCTGAGCTGTATTCTGAAGAGAGGATGTCATCTCATTCCTTCACTTCTGAGCTGTATTCTGAAGAGGATGTCATCTCATTCCTTCACTTCTGAGCTGTATTCTGAAGAGGATGTCATCTCATTCCTTCTCTTCTGAGCTGTATTCTGAAGAGGATGTCATCTCATTCCTTCACTTCTGAGCTGTATTCTGAAGAGAGGATGTCATCTCATTCCTTCTCTTCTGAGCTGTATTCTGAAGAGAGGATGTCATCTCATTCCTTCTCTTCTGAGCTGTATTCTGAAGAGAGGATGTCATCTCATTCCTTCACTTCTGAGCTGTATTCTGAAGAGGATGTCATCTCATTCCTTCACTTCTGAGCTGTATTCTGAAGAGGATGTCATCTCATTCCTTCTCTTCTGAGCTGTATTCTGAAGAGGATGTCATCTCATTCCTTCACTTCTGAGCTGTATTCTGAAGAGGATGTCATCTCATTCCTTCACTTCTGAGCTGTATTCTGAAGAGAGGATGTCATCTCATTCCTTCTCTTCTGAGCTGTATTCTGAAGAGGATGTCATCTCATTCCTTCACTTCTGAGCTGTATTCTGAAGAGAGGATGTCATCTCATTCCTTCTCTTCTGAGCTGTATTCTGAAGAGAGGATGTCATCTCATTCCTTCTCTTCTGAGCTGTATTCTGAAGAGAGGATGTCATCTCATTCCTTCTCTTCTGAGCTGTATTCTGAAGAGAGGATGTCATCTCATTCCTTCTCTTCTGAGCTGTATTCTGAAACAGAAGGAGTCTGTTGTTAACCTTCAATTTATTTAATCCCAGCTGGTTTTAGTACGAGACTTCCTCCAGCCTATTAGCTCAGTTCAAATGACTTTCCTATTCACCTGCTAAACCACTTGATTTAATGACAAACAGGAGGTCAGAACGAGGGCATGCACACACAGACACAGACACACACAGACACAGACATACACGCACACACAGAGACACACACAGACACACACAGACACAGACATACACGCACACACAGACACACACACGCACACGCACACAGACACATACATGCACAAAGACAACCACACAGACACATACATGCACACACAGACACAGACACACACAGACACATACATGCACAAAGACACACACAGACACATACATGCACACACAGACACAGAGACACACACACACACAGACACACACACGCACACCCACACAGACACATACATGCACAAAGACACACAGACACATACATGCACACACAGACACAGAGACACACACACACAGACACAGAGACACACACACACGCACAAACGCACACACACACAAATGCAAACACAGACACACACAAACGCACACACACTATGGGCTTTATGTTGTAGGGCAGGTGCACATTTTCATAGAGGAATATTTTTAAACACTCAAAAGAGCAACAATTGAACTTGCTTTAAAAATCTTCTCCAAAGCATGGCTATTGTAGAGAGGCTCTTCCTTCAGGGCTGTGCTGCGCTCGCGGCTGTTCTTCCACGTTAAGAAAGAGGGATGAATAATTCAGAGCAGTACCTGGATTTTCAATGTGAATAGGATTTGAAGCTTGTGTGTGAGTGGCCAGCAGTCTCATCGTGCACAGGCCTCATGTTACTCACCACATGTAATGTAATGTGTCATGTGAAGCCCTGTGCTACTCTGCCCAATGTGTGCCAGGATCCACAGTCAGGATCTGTATCTGCAGTTATACTGGTGATTCCCAGTGCTCCACAGTCTGCTGGTATCAGCAGGTGAACTAACCATAACATCTTCACAGTCAAACTGAATGGAGTATTACTTGAGACATCACAGAGAGGGACTGGGGTGCAGTGTCTGAGGGGCTGTAAGGACTGGGGTACAGGCTCTGAGGGACTGTAAGGACTGGGGTACAGTCTCTGAGGGGCTGTAAGGACTGGGGTGCAGGCTCTGAGGGACTGTAAGGACTGGGGTACAGTCTCTGAGGGGCTGTAAGGACTGGGGTACAGACTCTGAGGGGCTGTAAGGACGGGTGCAGTCTCTGAGGGGCTGTAAGGACTGGGGTACAGGCTCTGAGGGGCTGTAAGGACTGGGGTACAGACTCTGAGGGGCTGTAAGGACTGGGGTACAGTCTCTGAGAGACCGGGGTGCAGTGTCTGAGGGGCTGTCAGGACTGGGGTACAGTCTCTGAGGGGCTGTAAGGACTGGGGTACAGACTGAGGGACCGGGGTGCAGTGTCTGAGGGGCTGTAAGGACCGGGGTGCAGTGTCTGAGGGGCTGTAAGGACTGGGGTACAGACTCTGAGGGACCGGGGTACAGTCTCTGAGGGGCTGTAAGGACTGGGGTACAGTCTCTGAGGGGCTGTAAGGACTGGGGTACAGTCTCTGAGGGGCTGTAAGGACTGGGGTACAGACTCTGAGGGGCTGTAAGTACTGGGGTACAGTCTCTGAGGGGCTGTAAGTACTGGGGTACAGTCTCTGAGGGGCTGTAAGGACTGGGGTACAGACTGAGGGACCGGGGTACAGTCTCTGAGGGGCTGTAAGGACTGGGGTACAGTCTCTGAGTGGCTGTAAGGACTGGGGTACAGACTCTGAGGGGCTGTAAGGACTGGGGTACAGACTCTGAGGGACCGGGGTACAGTCTCTGAGGGGCTGTAAGGACTGGGGTACAGACTGAGGGGCTGTAAGGGTGTCTGTGAAACCAGCACTCAGACAGGAGCACTTTTTCATCAGTTAAAACGGTTAGAACCATATTTTGTCTTTGATAAAGGAAGCCTTTTGTGGAGATGCTGTGAAATTAGCAAAGAGTGAAACATGAAAGAGAATGAAAGTGTCTGGAGGAGTCTGTCTGTCTCCACCCTGCCCCCGACACTCACACAGAAATCACTCCACAACAGAACTGATCTTCATTTCAAATCAAACCTTACTAACTATCTCCAGTACTTATCCTGAACAACTGGAAATAATCTGGAGCCAGAGGTTCAAATCATTTTGAATGATAGGAATTTGGTGGTTGTTTTTCTTATATTGATAACAATATTAAAATATCGCAATAGATTATTTTGTCTGGGAACATGAAATGGGATGTTTGTTAACTCTGTTTTGCCCTGATGCAATATTCAGAATGTTTAGCTTAAAAAAATACCTAAACTGTATGTTTCTTTTTTAATTCAGAATCTTAAATATTTAATCCCCCCCCCCCCCCCCCGTCTGCGGTCGTTAGGGAGCTGCTGTCTCCACCTCAGCAGTGGGAGTCGGGAGCTTCACTGTCTAAGTGCTTTGATAGGTCAATGATAACTGGCAGATTGGAGGCTGGCCTGGGTGTATATAAGGCTGGGAGGGACAGCCAGACATCAGCACTGAGCACTCAGTAGCATGAAGAAGCAGCAACAGCCAGCAGGATCTTTGAGAAGAGAAGCCAGCATGTTCTTCCCCGTGTTGATGATGTGCAGCCTGCTCAACTCCGCCCTGTCCTTTGACCTGGGCCAGTCGACCCGCTGCGTGAGCATCCCTCCAGAGATGAGCGTCTGCCACGATGTGGGGTACTCCGAGATGAGGCTGCCCAACTTCCTGGGGCACACCAGCCTGGAGAACGAGGTCATCCCCAAATCTGAGGACTGGAGACCCCTGCTGCAGACCGGCTGCCACCCTCAGGCCAGGACCTTCGTGTGCTCCCTCATCGCTCCAGTCTGCCTTGACACGTGAGTCTGCTTTCACCGGCTGCCATTGACCCAAACATACTGCTACTGCTGGGCTTTCCTGTGCCTGTAGCTCTCGGGCACAAACCATTGTGAATGTCATAGGAAATACATAGAGACCTTTGAATGTGTTTCATTTCCCCCTGATTCTATATATCATGCTGTCAATGTTGTGGGTGCTGCAGCTGACCTGTGCCCTGCTCTCTGTGTCTCTGCAGCTTTATCCAGCCCTGTCGCAGCATGTGTGTGGCAGTGAGGGACAGCTGTGCCCCGCTGCTGGCCTGTCAGGGTCAGGCCTGGCCCGAGGCTCTGGACTGTGAGCGCTTCCCTGCTGAAGAGGACACGTGTCTCAGCCCGGTCTTCAAGGAGACGGCACACTTCGACAAAGGTGAGGCTCCCTGTTCATTGCTCAAGCCTTTATGATGGAACATGCCTCTGTCAGGCAGCACTTTTAAATTCTCTGCATCGGAACAGCAGCCCTTACGACAAAGCAAGGTACCCTTATACAAGCTTGCCATGGTATTTGTCATTTTTAGCTTGCTTTTCTTACGGTTATACCACCGTTTACCCTGGCTTGCCATACGTCTCTGCTTACAATGCTTGCCTATGCTTTACTGCACTTTGATGTGCTTTTACTGTGGCACACCTTATCAGCAGTATCCGAGGTGCCCCAGGGACACGGGCCAGGGCACCTCCAACTGGCTCGCTGTTGGGAAGGGAGGTGAGGGAGTGGGGTAGTGTGACAGTGAGCTAACCTAGGTTTTTATTTGGGTTCCAGTTATGCCCAAACCAACCTGCCAGGGATGCCCGGCCGTGGAGGAGGCCTTTGCCTATAAAAGAGTGCTGGATGCTTTCTGCCAAAACGATTTCGGTAAGTCGCTGTTCATCCAATCGTGTATTTTACTGGAAGCATGATTTGAATGTATCGTATGGAAATGTAGTATTCTGTTAATGTCAGTGCTGTATTCAATCTGTTGCTAAGCCTGTGAGGACTGTACCGTGCTGTGCATTGCATGAGGGGTTTCCCTGGTGTGTCAGGTGGCTTGGTGAAGCTGGAAACCAGCACACCTGTGGGTCAGCTCCAGCGTGTGCCTGACATCATGCTTTCTCTTGCAGCAGTGAAAGTGAAAGTGACCCGACGGCGCTTCCCCTCCGAGGAGCCCGAGGTTGAGATCGAGGGGCGTGTGGAGTTCATCAGCCAGGGCCAGCTCCTGCCCTACGACACGCGCAGCCTTCTCCAGCAGTGGATGCTGATCAATGAGAGCTGCGGGCAGAGGCTGACGCGGAGCGGGCGCTCCCTGCTCTACGTGCTGACCGGGGATGTGCAGGCCGACGGCACGGTGTCCGTCAAGCGCATCTTCCAGTGGCACAAGAGAGACACACAGCTCACCCTGGCTGTGCGCAAGTGGAGGCACCACAAGTGCTGAGCAGCCAGGCCGGGGAGAGGCTGGGACGCACTGCGCTGGCTTCTCAGGGCTTTACTTGTGAGGTTGTGACGGAGCTGGGGCTCGCTAGCTGGGTGTCACATGTGCCGGTTTAATCAGTCCAGGCAAAATCTGCAACAGCCTCCAGCATAAACCTGGGATTGTGAAAAACCAGCAGGGCTGCTCCAGGGAGGCTGATTATGAGAGGAATGCACTCTGCACCACCACTATTGTAAATATGAATCAGAACTAGAATTGTAAATAATAACTATTATAATATTATTCTTGTATATTTGTAGTGTTGTCTGGAAGCAGTCACTGGTAACCGTGGACATGGAATTGGTCTGAGCCATTGTTTACACTGTTGTATGTAGAATATGTGTGACAATAAAAGCCCTTTTACAGTTTTTCTCAATTGCTAAAGCACAATTCCTGAAACTATTAGCATAAAACTGTGAACCCAAACACCGAAACTGACTCCTCATTTGCAAAACTACTGCCACATTTCTCTGGTTAACAAACATTTCTCTGGTTCACTTAATGCAATTCCATCACCTTAATACAACTTTCACATGTGAGTGCCTTGTTTTCAAAACACATGTATCTGTATGCTGTTGTTCACAATGAATGCTCATTACGTTAAATAAACAGTCCACACATGGAAATGCAAATTTCACAATTTATCAGTCTCTATGTCACTCATGCATAAACGGTCGATGTTCCAAATTGTGCTGAAACACGGACTGTGGCTGAACAGAGGGGTGATCGTGGTCCTGGGCGTGGGATTCGACACAGCCAGCCCGGGTGAGACCACAGCGGATTGCTGTGAATAAACGAAATCCAGGCACCAACCGTGGCACAGCAATGAGGGAAGACGGGCTGGCATGCAACCAAATCTGTGGAGAGCAACACTTTCATTTATATTTGTACATGTCAAAATAAGAATAGCAGCACTTTATGTAATCTATTACAGTCAGCACTCGGATACTCAGACACTCTGACACACGCCAGTCGCGTTTTACTGTCCTCATATTAAGAATAATATATATATATATATATACACAGCATGTAATAAATATTCTGATACAAAGTCCATCTTCAATGTTAGTTTGTTTGTTTATCCGTCACAGCCCTCGTTTCTCTTTTCTCTGGCATGTGACACAGCACTTCCTCCAGCTGAGGACAATGCAGCAACAACAGGAACTAGACCAGCTACTGTAATGTAAAACAGGTCATCATTAAACAGTTTTAGATACTGTGATGTGTTTGTTTTAAAGAAATCTGTGGTCTTTAGTTGCTTTTGTGCATTTTCATTTGCAGGTGAACTGTGACATTAGGGCCTTATGGAGCAGCACTACAGCTCTGCAGTCTTGCACAGTGACTTACTCACTTGGATACTGTTTTAATTCTGGATACTGTGCTGTTGGTTTTTCTGAATCTTTTGCTAAACTGTATTGTCTTTTACGCTGTCCGCAGTTCTGTGCATGGGTAACATTTTGATTTCATTTTGCTGTTGTGTTGTTAATGGGGAATTTCACACACTGCTACAGTAAGTAGGCCCTACTGGATTTAAAAGTATGTCTGTATTACAGTCCATGTGTCCACAGTCGTCTCTTTTGGCAAGTGAACTTTCAGAATCATATCGTTCTGAATGAAATGCTTCTTCTGATGAAAATATAGTACTGTACCAACAAATCCAATCCAGTACATCTAAATGGAAGCCTACTTATTCTAAAACACAGTCCTTTCAGCTCTGTACTTTTCACATTGTATCTTTTTTGTGTTCCCTGAAAAACGGACATGGGTTACAACGGTCCAAAATGAAATGCTGCGATATGCTTCACACTCCTTTAACCTGCAGTCAGAACTGTATCGGGTGGGATATGTGCGTGCTGACTGAGTTTGCAGCTTGCATGCTCACGCGGCTCCCCATTTTGTTTTATACAGTAAACATGCATATGGAATGTACCTTAGTACATCAATACTCCATTTACCGGTATTTATATTTTTAGGATTGAAAGAAGAGCTGCTCATGATGGCTAAAGAGAACATCCGCTGCGAAGTAAAGGAAATGATGCACAGTGAAAATATCACTGCAATACCAGGCAGAGCCGCGCGGCTTCACGACGCACAGTGAAAATATCACTGCAATACCAGACAGAGCCGCGCGGCTTCACGACGCACAGTGAAAATATCACTGCAATACCAGGCAGAGCCGCGCGGCTTCACGACACACAGTGAAAATATCACTGCAATACCAGACAGAGCTGCGCGGCTTCACGACGCACAGTGAAAATATCACTGCAATACCAGACAGAGCCGCGCGGCTTCACGAGGCACAGTGAAAATATCACTGCAATACCAGACAGAGCCGCGCGGCTTCACGACGCAGTGAAAATATCACTGCAATACCAGACAGAGCCGCGCGGCTTCACGACGCACAGTGAAAATATCACTGCAATACCAGACAGAGCCGCGCGGCTTCACGACGCACAGTGAAAATATCACTGCAATACCAGACAGAGCCGCGCGGCTTCACGACGCACAGTGAAAATATCACTGCAATACCAGACAGAGCAGCGCGGCTTCACGAGGCACAGTGAAAATATCACTGCAATACCAGACAGAGCCGCGCGGCTTCACGACGCACAGTGAAAATATCACTGCAATACCAGACAGAGCCGCGCGGCTTCACGACGCACAGTGAAAATATCACTGCAATACCAGACAGAGCCGCGCGGCTTCACGACGCACAGTGAAAATATCACTGCAATACCAGACAGAGCAGCGCGGCTTCACGACACACAGTGAAAATATCACTGCAATACCAGACAGAGCCGCGCGGCTTCACGACGCACAGTGAAAATATCACTGCAATACCAGACAGAGCCGCGCGGCTTCACGAGGCACAGTGAAAATATCACTGCAATACCAGACAGAGCCGCGCGGCTTCACGACGCAGTGAAAATATCACTGCAATACCAGACAGAGCCGCGCGGCCTCACGACGCACAGTGAAAATATCACTGCAATACCAGACAGAGCCGCGCAGCTTCACGACGCACAGTGAAAATATCACTGCAATACCAGACAGAGCAGCGCGGCTTCACGACACACAGTGAAAATATCACTGCAATACCAGACAGAGCCGCGCGGCTTCACGACGCACAGTGAAAATATCACTGCAATACCAGACAGAGCAGCGCGGCTTCACTACACACAGTGAAAATATCACTGCAATACCAGACAGAGCCGCGCGGCTTCACGACGCACAGTGAAAATATCACTGCAATACCAGACAGAGCCGCGCGGCTTCACGAGGCACAGTGAAAATATCACTGCAATACCAGACAGAGCCGCGCGGCCTCACGACGCACAGTGAAAATATCACTGCAATACCAGACAGAGCAGCGCGGCTTCACGAGGCACAGTGAAAATATCACTGCAATACCAGACAGAGCAGCGCGGCTTCACGAGGCACAGTGAAAATATCACTGCAATACCAGACAGAGCAGCGCGGCTTCACGAGGCACAGTGAAAATATCACTGCAATACCAGACAGAGCCGCGCGGCTTCACGACGCACAGTGAAAATATCACTGCAATACCAGACAGAGCCGCGCGGCTTCACAACACACAGTGAAAATATCACTGCAATACCAGACAGAGCCGCGCGGCTTCACGACGCACAGTGAAAATATCACTGCAATACCAGACAGAGCCGCGCGGCTTCACGACGCACAGTGAAAATATCACTGCAATACCAGACAGAGCCGCGCAGCTTCACGACGCACAGTGAAAATATCACTGCAATACCAGACAGAGCAGCGCGGCTTCACGACACACAGTGAAAATATCACTGCAATACCAGACAGAGCCGCGCGGCTTCACGACGCACAGTGAAAATATCACTGCAATACCAGACAGAGCCGCGCGGCTTCACGAGGCACAGTGAAAATATCACTGCAATACCAGACAGAGCCGCGCGGCTTCACGACGCAGTGAAAATATCACTGCAATACCAGACAGAGCCGCGCGGCCTCACGACGCACAGTGAAAATATCACTGCAATACCAGACAGAGCCGCGCAGCTTCACGACGCACAGTGAAAATATCACTGCAATACCAGACAGAGCAGCGCGGCTTCACGAGGCACAGTGAAAATATCACTGCAATACCAGACAGAGCCGCGCGGCTTCACGACGCACAGTGAAAATATCACTGCAATACCAGACAGAGCCGCGCGGCTTCACAACACACAGTGAAAATATCACTGCAATACCAGACAGAGCCGCGCGGCTTCACGACGCACAGTGAAAATATCACTGCAATACCAGACAGAGCCGCGCGGCTTCACGACGCACAGTGAAAATATCACTGCAATACCAGACAGAGCCGCGCAGCTTCACGACGCACAGTGAAAATATCACTGCAATACCAGACAGAGTCGCGCGGCTTCACGAGGCACAGTGAAAATATCACTGCAATACCAGACAGAGCCGCGCAGCTTCACGACGCACAGTGAAAATATCACTGCAATACCAGACAGAGCCGCGCGGCTTCACGACGCACAGTGAAAATATCACTGCAATACCAGACAGAGCCGCGCGGCTTCACGACGCACAGTGAAAATATCACTGCAATACCAGACAGAGCCGCGCGGCTTCACGACGCACAGTGAAAATATCACTGCAATACCAGACAGAGCAGCGCGGCTTCACGAGGCACAGTGAAAATATCACTGCAATACCAGACAGAGCCGCGCGGCTTCACGACGCACAGTGAAAATATCACTGCAATACCAGACAGAGCCGCGCGGCTTCACGACGCACAGTGAAAATATCACTGCAATACCAGACAGAGCCGCGCGGCTTCACGACACAGAGTGAAAATATCACTGCAATACCAGACACTGATTATGCAAGTTTATTATTTTTAAAATTATAAATTAATGACTAAATACAGCCCCTGAAATGACAAAAACATTAGAGGTTTTGTGTAAACTGGTTTTGTGTTTGATAATGTAAGCCTTTGAATTGCATGACCTATTTCCAATTGAAAGCTGTATTTTTGTTTGGTTGCAGAGCTGAAGGACATGAACCTGTTTGCAGAATAGATGTAGATATCACGTTTTGAGAGATGACTGAATACATGAGACATGTTTGCTTCATTTTGCAATTGTATTTGATGTTTTGCAAATGGTGCTACTGTTTTGGTGTTTGTGTTAACTGTTTGGAGAATTGTGCTAATAGTATCGGTAACTGTGCTTTAGCATTGAGAGAACCTGTAATTGTAACAATACCTCTCGTTTCAGTTTTGTAACTGTACGCTTATTTGAAGCGTCGCTTGGAGGCTGGTGCTGCCGTGATGACAGTATCTCACTAACTGCAGCTTCGTGTGCTTAACCCAGGACAGGCCAGCACTGTTTTTACCAATGCAGTGAACCGAGCACCACAGACCACACACGCGCAGGTTTTAAACGCGGTCTCTATTGTAATGGACACAATGAACAATCTGGTTTTAAACGCGGTCTCTATTGTAATGGACACAATGAACAATCTGGTTTTAAACGCGGTCTCTATTGTAATGGACACAATGAACAATCTCCTGTCCCATACAGACAGAGTGAAGAGTTGCACTGACGTACACTCGTATCGTCCCTTACACGAATAGGTGCATGTCTATTAAAAACACGCTCCAGTCCTTGTTTATTTGGTCACTGTAACTGTAATTGCCAACGTAAAAATCAAACAATCACGGTATTGCTGAAATGTATGTAATACAGTCTGGAATGTAACGCCATGGACGAAACATAGACTCGACCAATCCCATTAGATATGCGTCCACTAACATAGGATTGCATTAATACTGAAGTAAGATTGAAGCGTTCGTCTGAACACAGGCGTGATAAATGACCTCGTAGAACCGTCTGTCTGGTTGTTTTGTTTTAAATAGCCTGCTACCGAATATATTTAATTGACCGTCTCTCAATAGAAGTGTCGCTTAATATAATCGTATGATATTTTATTGTAAAATACGTTGTGACTAAATTAAAAGGCACAGGTATGTACAAATCCCAACTTGATCTTACTTTACACGAAACGCAAGCTTCAAACGACACTCGAGAACCATTTCAACACAACCCTTTAATCTGAAACGCGTCCGTGCGCGTCCTGCCCCGGCTGCCCTCCCACCTGAGGCCGGTTTGCACTGCGCTGTCTTCAGCACCGCCAATGCTAATTCATTACGGAATGATCAAAGCGATGGCAGGCGGGTCTGCGTTTGATTACCCGCACAGGATTAGTACTGGTTTGTCTCTGGCGGTGTTAACTGTCCGATTTCTAGGGCTTTAAGTCTTTTAATCTTGCCCGGGGGCAACTGTTCAGACAGCACCTATAGAACTCCACTTTTTTTTCCCTCTGGACACTTATCACTCTTCCTTAAATGTGCTTTATTTTGCTCTTATCTGCCACCTATTTTACTGCATTTAATACTGTACTTTAGAGTACTGTAATGTGTCAAGTGTTATTGAATCTGTAGTATTTTGTATTTAATTATATCCTGATGTAACTATCACTGACACTGTTATCTGCTCCGTTACTGAATCGTATTTTGTCATACTTGTACTTGCTAGAACCAAAGTCATTGTATTTATCTTGCTCTTAATTGTATTATTACTTATACTGTGACTCTTGAAATGTATTTTTGTTTACGACTGTAAGTCGCCCTGGATAAGGGCGTCTGCTAATAATAATAATAATAATAATAATAATAATAATAATAATAATAATAATAATAATAATAATAATAATAATAATAACTGTTTGAACCAGCCAGCGGCGTCTTGTAACAAGGCGACGTCAGAATGGAAGGTGTTAGCGACGCTTGTGCTCAATACAATACAGTCACGGATAATCCACGGCATGTTTCAATGTCACACACAGATGCGTTATTTAGGTAAAAATGACAGTTATTTGCACTGGTATTATTGGCAATACAGAACCACAGAGCAAACGAACACGAGTAAAAAAACAAGACGAGGTGTATGCGGGCACACTCCCCGTCCTGCAAACACACAAGCAGCCCAGCCCAGCCCAGCCCAGCCCAGCTCAGCTCACATACACTCCTTCCATCCCGGGCCAGTGCAGTCTGGCATTGCAGCTCGTGTCTCCAGACAGGGCAGCGTGCAGAAGGGAGAGAAACCCAAAACTTCATTAACACTGAACCAGCGTGAGAGGATTGCGTTTTAATAGAAGCGAACTGAAAGACTCTCAACACGAATCATTATTCATTAAGAACTGGGTGTGTGTATCTATAGATTAACCTGTGAATGTGTAGCTTCACCAGCTCAGCGGTCAGAAAATAACCTGTAAATGTGTAGCTTCACCAGCTCAGCGGTCAGTGGAGAAAATAACCTGTAAATGTGTAGCTTCACCAGCTCAGCGGTCAGAAAATAACCTGTAAATGTGTAGCTTCACCAGCTCAGCGGTCAGTGTACAAAATAACCTGTAAATGTGTAGCTTCACCAGCTCAGCGGTCAGAAAATAACCTGTAAATGTGTAGCTTCACCAGCTCAGCGGTCAGTGTAGAAAATAACCTGTAAATGTGTAGCTTCACCAGCTCAGCGGTCAGAAAATAACCTGTAAATGTGTAGCTTCACCAGCTCAGCGGTCAGAAAATAACCTGTAAATGTGTAGCTTCACCAGCTCAGCGGTCAGAAAATAACCTGTAAATGTGTAGCTTCACCAGCTCAGCGGTCAGAAAATAACCTGTAAATGTGTAGCTTCACCAGCTCAGCGGTCAGAAAATAACCTGTAAATGTGTAGCTTCACCAGCTCAGCGGTCAGTGTACAAAATAACCTGTAAATGTGTAGCTTCACCAGCTCAGCGGTCAGAAAATAACCTGTAAATGTGTAGCTTCACCAGCTCAGCGGTCAGTGTACAAAATAACCTGTAAATGTGTAGCTTCACCAGCTCAGCGGTCAGAAAATAACCTGTAAATGTGTAGCTTCACCAGCTCAGCGGTCAGAAAATAACCTGTAAATGTGTAGCTTCACCAGCTCAGCGGTCAGAAAATAACCTGTAGGTTATTCACATGGACTCGTTTAGAAAAAAGCCTAATCAAAGTGCTCAGTGCTGGCGTGCTAGCAGTGCTGCGTCACTCTGTAGGCAAAACACTGTATTGTGAATTATTGTCAGACAGTGATATTGGCTTTAAATAAAAGAGATAACTTACTACCATCTCCTTAGTTATTTTGTACACTGACCGCTGAGCTGGTAAAGCTACACATTTACAGGTTATTTTCTCCACTGACCGCTGAGCTGGTGAAGCTACACATTTACAGGTTATTTTCTGACCGCTGAGCTGGTGAAGCTACACATTTACAGGTTATTTTGTACACTGACCGCTGAGCTGGTGAAGCTACACATTTACAGGTTATTTTCTGACCGCTGAGCTGGTGAAGCTACACATTTACAGGTTATTTTCTACACTGACCGCTGAGCTGGTGAAGCTACACATTTACAGGTTATTTTCTGACCGCTGAGCTGGTGAAGCTACACATTTACAGGTTATTTTCTGACCGCTGAGCTGGTGAAGCTACACATTTACAGGTTATTTTGTACACTGACCGCTGAGCTGGTGAAGCTACACATTTACAGGTTATTTTCTGACCGCTGAGCTGGTGAAGCTACACATTTACAGGTTATTTTCTGACCGCTGAGCTGGTGAAGCTACACATTTACAGGTTATTTTGTACACTGACCGCTGAGCTGGTGAAGCTACACATTTACAGGTTATTTTCTACACTGACCGCTGAGCTGGTGAAGCTACACATTTACAGGTTATTTTCTGACCGCTGAGCTGGTGAAGCTACACATTTACAGGTTAATCTGTAGATTTACTGATTTCACATGTGAACTGTAACATATACACATCGAGACACTAAGTCAACACTGGTGAGCGCCCCCTGCTGAAACATTGGTATTCTGGACCTTTGAGTGTTTGGCAGTAATAGATGCATTTCTACACTAAGAGTCAGACCTTTTGCTGAAAATGTAGCTCACATTGTGAAGAGCCCCACACTCTCTTTCTACAACACAAACCTCCCGACAGCAACCACCACCACACTCTGCCGGGACCCAAGCACATTTCTGGAGGGCTCCCAAGTTATTTTTCCTAAAAGCTTCGACTGGAAATAACATAATTGTAACGTTCTCCTCATGGATTCCATGGCATTTAAGGGGTTAACGTGATGTGGGCAGATTGAGACGGCGAAATTGTCAATAAATGACGGTTCCAAACTGAGAGAAAGGTGGAGGCCAGCGTCCACATAACAGTGCCGTCCTGCAACTTGATGAAGATGAAAGGCTCAAACAGAAAACCCTCAACTCATCATTCATCATTAACAACAGCTATTCTGATAATATAATCTGGGCAAATAAACCATGAAATAACTTCAAACTCATCCCTGCAATTACAAACCTCCAAACACATGCAGCACCAGCGCACCAACCCCAGTCTTGCACTGGTACAGGCAGGGTGTGTTTACCTGCTAATTCAAAACACTGCAGTGCACAGCCTACTAGAGCAGCCCTGACTGATACAATGAGACAGGACTGCAGTGAGAGATCCTTTACTGTGCTATAGACTGCAGTGAGAGAGATCCTTTACTGTGCTATAGAGACTGCAGTGAGAGAGATCCTTTACTGTGCTAGAGACTGCAGTGAGAGAGATCCTTTACTGTGCTATAGACTGCAGTGAGAGAGATCCTTTACTGTGCTATAGAGACTGCAGTGAGAGAGATCCTTTACTGTGCTATAGACTGCAGTGAGAGAGATCCTTTACTGTGCTAGAGACTGCAGTGAGAGAGATCCTTTACTGTGCTATAGAGACTGCAGTGAGAGAGATCCTTTACTGTGCTATAGACTGCAGTGAGAGAGATCCTTTACTGTGCTATAGAGACTGCAGTGAGAGAGATCCTTTACTGTGCTATAGACTGCAGTGAGAGATCCTTTACTGTGCTATAGACTGCAGTGAGAGAGATCCTTTACTGTGCTATAGACTGCAGTGAGAGAGATCCTTTACTATAATAATAATAATAATAATTTCTTTCTTAGCAGACGCCCTTATCCAGGGCGACTTACAAGATATCACATTATTTTTACATACAATTACCCATTTATACAGTTGGGTTTTTACTGGAGCAATCTAGGTAAAGTACCTTGCTCAAGGGTACAGCAGCAGTGTCCCCACCGGGGATTGAACCCATGACCCTCCGGTCAAGAGTCCAGAACCCTAACCACTACTCCACACTGCTGCCCGTTTACTGTGCTATAGACTGCAGTGAGAGAGATCCTTTACTGTGTTTAAGGAGAAAACAATTTTTTTTAAGAAAATCTTTTATAAAAACAAATCCAAACATGTTTTCTAATTAAACATTTACCAGCACAGAAACTACGACAAGCACACAGATCTATAATACAGCACTCCATTCTCTTATTCACACTGTGTCCCTCCTCTCACAGATCTATAATACAGCACTCCATTCTCTTATTCACACTGTGCCTCTATATGATCACTCAGGACAGTAACACACATGGAGAGGATCACTCAGGACAATAACACACATGGAGATGATCACAAGGATGTTTCTTTACAGCAATACCCTAGCCAAGGTGTCCCCACAGAGGGTGCTATAGTCAAGGTGTCCCGACAGGGAGTGCTATAGTCAAGGTGTCCCCACAGGGAGTGCTACAGTCAAGGTGTCCCCACAGAGAGTGCTATAGTCAAGGTGTCCCGACAGGGAGTGCTATAGTCAAGGTGTCCCCACAGAGAGTGCTACAGTCAAGGTGTCCCCACAGGGAGTGCTACAGTCAAGGTGTCCCCACAGGGAGTGCTATAGCCAAGGTGTCCCCACAGGGAGTGCTATAGTCAAGGTGTCCCCACAGAGAGTGCTATAGTCAAGGTGTCCCCACAGGGAGTGCTATAGCCAAGGTGTCCCCACAGGGAGTGCTATAGTCAAGGTGTCCCCACAGGGAGTGCTACAGTCAAGGTGTCCCCACAGGGAGTGCTATAGCCAAGGTGTCCCCACAGGGAGTGCTATAGTCAAGGTGTCCCCACAGGGAGCGCTACAGTCAAGGTGTCCCCACAGGGAGTGCTATAGCCAAGGTGTCCCCACAGGGAGTGCTATAGTCAAGGTGTCCCCACAGAGAGACTGCTTGGTTAATGGCTGTACAACATTTCTATGGCTACAGTGACACTATCGTTTTCTTTTATGTAGACATCAGACAGCAACAGAAAGACAGACAGACCGGTGTGAATGGAGAGATTTTAGCAGTGATGTTGAAATGAATGAGGTTATGGTAGACCTGGGATGAAAACATGACTGACCCATTCCTGGTTTTACTGTGGGTTTAATAAGACACATCTGAGCTTGTTATCTATACACACTGGGGCTAACAAAGCTGGCATGGGCGACACTGCTGTGCAATAGGAGTCTTATTTCCATCCCTGATCTCAGTACCGAGCGTCCCACTCAGGTTTCCTGGTTGTGTGTTTGAAGTCAGGCTGGGATAGTTCTCTGGTGCAGTTCCTGTTGATTGCATGTGTAGCAATGCTGCCCTTCTCCCCTCAGCGCACACAGCCAGCCCGCTCCACTCCAGCATCACAGCGACGTCTCTCTAGACTCCAGCACTGTGGGCATGAAGGTTAGGATCTCCGTGAACGTGTGACCTGGGGGGGGGGAGAGAGAGAGAGAGAATTGTGAATATAGTAATTGGGACAAAAGTCCAACAGAAATCTTACATTTAGAATTCTGCAAAAACATCTTGCAGTTGCACAGAAATGCTCCCAGCAATGCTTGTAGAGCTGAGCTAGGACGTCTTCCCTTACTGCTCACTGTACAAAAGAGAGCTTTGAGGTACTGGAGCCACCTGAACCAAAGCAACCCCGACTCCTACCAGTTCAAGGCCCTGAAGAGCCAGGAGAGCTACCCAAATAAAAAGACCATCAACTACATGATGGAGAAGCTCTGTGAGGAGAACCAGATCAGCATCATAGAGCCTCAGAAGAGCTGCTCTAATCAGGCCCCAATGATATCTAAAATAACCACCACCCTGAAAAACAAATACCTGATACACTGGGAGAGCCAAGTAAAATCACAGCATAAATTAGAGTGCTACCAGAGTTTAAACAGACCAGACGCCCTGGCAGAATATCTGGTCAGAGTTAAAGACCAAAAACAAAAACAACTACTGACCAAATACAGATTGAGCGACCACACATTAGCAATCGAAAAGGGTCGACACAGAGCCACGTGGAGACCCAGAGAGAGGAGACTGTGTGAGCGCTGTGATTTAGACCACATAGAGACAGAGCTCCACTTCCTACTGCACTGCCCCAAATACAAGCTGCTCAGGGACACATTCATACCCAAATTCATGAGTCACATCAGTGACTTCACACACCTCTCAGAAACTGAAAAACTACAAATATTTTTAGGAGAGGTGGGGATAACATGTGCACTAGCTGCTGAATATGTGACTGCCTGCCACAGTCTAAGAGAAACAAATTAACCTGCACTGAAAATTGTCTTTTCATTGTGTCTGTTTATACATTGTACCTGTCTGTTTGTAGGTTTATTTTGCTTTGGCAAAACTTGTTTATTCCTGTCATGCCAATAAAGCTTATTGAATTGAATTGAATTGAATTGAGAGAGAGAGAGAGAGAGAGAGAGAGAGAGAGAGAGAGAGAGAGAGAGAGAGAGAGAGAGAGACACACATAGAGAGTCAAAGAGACACAGAGAGAGAGAGAGAGAGAGAGAGAGACAGAGAGTCAGACTCCTCCAATCCCTCCAATACCTCACTCACCATGCATGGGAATAAGACTCCTATTGCAATGCAATTTCACTCACACCTTGTTAACAAGGTAACAAGCTCAGGAGAGTCTTACTAAACTCATAGTGAAACTAGGAATGGATCAAACTGCTATGCAATCCCCACTCACACTTGTTCCTGCTAATTGAATTAATCAGCAAACTAAAAATAACACCAAGGATACCAGATAGACATCGCTCTGCACTAAGCTTTAATTACACATTTCATTTTAAATACTATTCAAATGAATTATAGAAACAGTAGCAGCCTGGTTTTCAGTATATGAAACATTATTGAAGTAATCAAAAAAGGTTTTAATAAAACAAAACAGCAGTCTTAATAATACATCTCTCTCTCTCTCTCTCTCTCTCTCTCTCTCTCTCTCTCTCTCTCTCTCACGTTTCCACTGCTCCACAGGCATGTCTGTGTGGTCCAGGGTCTCATCGTAGGGCTCAGCCTCGGTCTCCTCGTCGGGTTCTCGGTACGACTCGAAGTACGGGTGAGCCAGCGCCTCGGCCGCTGTGATCCTCCGCTCAGCGTCCAGAACCAGCATCTTCTCCAGCAGACTGACCGCTGGGGACAGCGAGGCACATTACACACAGACCAGCACTGCATCACACACAGACCAGCACTGCGTCACACACACAGACCAGCACTGCATCACACACACAGACCAGCACTGCATCACACACACAGACCAGCACTGCATCACACACACAGACCAGCACTGCATCACACACAGACCAGCACTGCATCACACACAGACCAGCACTGCATCACACACACAGACCAGCACTGCATCACACACACAGACCAGCACTGCATCACACACAGACCAGCACTGCATCACACACAGACCAGCACTGCGTCACACTCAGACCAGCACTGCGTCACACACAGACCAGCACTGCGTCACACACACAGACCAGCACTGCGTCACACACACAGACCAGCACTGCGTCACACACACAGACCAGCACTGCGTCACACACACAGACCAGCACTGCATCACACACAGACCAGCACTGCATCACACACACAGACCAGCACTGCACCACACACAGACCAGCACTGCACCACACACAGACCAGCACTGCATCACACACAGACCAGCACTGCATCACACAGACCAGCACTGCATCACACACACAGACCAGCACTGCATCACACACAGACCAGCACTGCATCACACACACAGACCAGCACTGCATCACACACACAGACCAGCACTGCATCACACACAGACCAGCACTGCATCACACACAGACCAGCACTGCATCACACACACAGACCAGCACTGCATCACACACACAGACCAGCACTGCATCACACACACAGACCAGCACTGCATCACACACAGACCAGCACTGCATCACACACACAGACCAGCACTGCATCACACACACAGACCAGCACTGCATCACACACAGCATTCACACAGACCAGCACTGCATCACACACAGACCAGCACTGCATCACACACAGACCAGCACTGCATCACACACAGACCAGCACTGCACCACACACAGACCAGCACTGCATCACACACACAGACCAGAACTGCATCACACACACACAGACCAGCACTGCATCACACACACAGACCAGCACTGCATCACACACACAGACCAGCACTGCATCACACACACAGACCAGCACTGCATCACACACAGACCAGCACTGCACCACACACAGACCAGCACTGCATCACACACACAGACCAGAACTGCATCACACACACAGACCAGCACTGCATCACACACACAGACCAGCACTGCATCACACACACAGACCAGCACTGCATCACACACACAGACCAGCACTGCATCACACACACCAGCACTGCACCACACACACAGACCAGCACTGCACCACACACAGCATTCACACAGACCAGCACTGCATCACACACAGACCAGCACTGCATCACACACACAGACCAGCACTGCATCGCACACACAGACCAGCACTGCATCACACACACAGACCAGCACTGCATCACACACACAGACCAGCACTGCATCACACACACAGACCAGCACTGCATCACACACAGACCAGCACTGCATCACACACAGCATTCACACAGACCAGCACTGCATCACACACACAGACCAGCACTGCATCACACACAGACCAGCACTGCACCACACACACAGACCAGCACTGCATCGCACACACAGACCAGCACTGCATCACACACACAGACCAGCACTGCATCACACACAGCATTCACACAGACCAGCAATGCATCACACACACAGACCAGAACTGCATCACACACACAGACCAGCACTGCATCGCACACACAGACCAGCACTGCATCACACACAGCATTCACAGAGACCAGCACTGCATCACACACACAGACCAGAACTGCATCACACACACAGACCAGCACTGCATCACACACACAGACCAGCACTGCATCACACACAGCATTCACACAGACCAGCACTGCATCACACACACAGACCAGAACTGCATCACACACAGACCAGCACTGCATCACACACACAGACCAGCACTGCATCACACACACAGACCAGCACTGCATCACACACACAGACCAGCACTGAATCACACACACAGACCAGCACTGCATCACACACAGCATTCACACAGACCAGCACTGCATCACACACACAGACCAGCACTGCATCACACACACAGACCAGCACTGCATCACACACACAGACCAGCACTGCATCACACACACAGACCAGCACTGCATCACACACAGCATTCACACAGACCAGCACTGCATCACACACACAGACCAGAACTGCATCACACACACAGACCAGCACTGCATCACACACACAGACCAGCACTGCATCACACACACAGACCAGCACTGCATCACACACAGACCAGCACTGCATCACACACACAGACCAGAACTGCATCACACACACAGACCAGAACTGCATCATACACACAGACCAGCACTGCATCACACACACAGACCAGCACTGCATCACACACACAGACCAGCACTGCATCGCACACACAGACCAGCACTGCATCACACACACAGACCAGCACTGCATCACACACACAGACCAGAACTGCATCACACACACAGACCAGCACTGCATCACACACACAGACCAGCACTGCATCACACACACAGACCAGCACTGCATCACACACACAGACCAGCACTGCATCGCACACACAGACCAGCACTGCATCGCACACACAGACTCTCTCAGCTCTCCAGCACTGCATCACACACACAGACCAGCACTGCATCGCACACACAGACCAGCACTGCATCACACACAGACCAGCACTGCATCACACACAGACTCTCTCAGCTCTCCAGCACTGTTGACTCTTAGATATTGATCATTAAAACCCTCAGCTGCCCTTTTGTGGGACGCTTCAATACTGAGCTTGAAGCCTGGGCTCTCCAGCACTGTCCTGTACCAGGAATTTCTGAAGTGAATATTCTGACCTTTTCAAACCACAGCGCACCTACCTAGAGGGTTTGCTTTTGAAAAAAGCGCTTGCAAGTCTTTCTTCTGGACTTTGGGTAAACTCATGATGTAATTCTTAGCCTGGAATAAAAGGGAATAGAGAAGAAGAGAATAAAGCTTTGACTTTGTTTCTTCTGTGTTTAATAATAAAACCCGCCAATCTGAGGTAAAAAAAATACCTATAAACAGTATACCTATTTTAATGAGACCTAACTAACAGACTTGTTAAAGTGATACAAAGCTGTTTCAGAGGGCCGTTTCACAGCAATATTGGGGTTTATTCTACATCCTGTTTCTCAATGTGTATTGCAGGGTGGAAGTGAAGTGAAAAAACCCACGTCCTGGCTCTGCAGCTTGTGAATGAAGTCCTGTGTCGGCGTCCCTGTGATCTTCATGATCTCTGTCAGCTGGTCCAGATCTGGGGGTCAACGTCAAGGGGGTTCTGGAAATAGTCAGCGACACACAGACACACCTCCCTCCTGTGAGACAGGACCCAGCGACACACAGACACACCTCCCTCCTGTGAGACAGGACCCAGCGACACACAGACACACCTCCCTCCCCTGTGAGACAGGACCCAGCGACACACATCCCTCCCCTGTGAGACAGGACCCAGCGACACACAGACACACCTCCCTCCCCTGTGAGACAGGACCCAGCGACACACAGACACACCTCCCTCCCCTGTGAGACAGGACCCAGCGACACACAGACACACCTCCCTCCCCTGTGAGACAGGACCCAGCGACACACACACACCTCCCTCCTGTGAGACAGGACCCAGCGACACACAGACACACCTCCCTCCTGTGAGACAGGACCCAGCGACACACATCCCTCCCCTGTGAGACAGGACCCAGCGACACACATCCCTCCCCTGTGAGACAGGACCCAGCGACACACAGACACACCTCCCTCCTGTGAGACAGGACCCAGCGACACACATCCCTCCCCTGTGAGACAGGACCCAGCGACACACAGACACACCTCCCTCCCCTGTGAGACAGGACCCAGCGACACACATCCCTCCCCTGTGAGACAGGACCCAGCGACACACATCCCTCCCCTGTGAGACAGGACCCAGCGACACACATCCCTCCCCTGTGAGACAGGACCCAGCGACACACATCCCTCCCCTGTGAGACAGGACCCAGCGACACACAGACACACCTCCCTCCCCTGTGAGACAGGACACAGCGACACACATCCCTCCCCTGTGAGACAGGACCCAGCGACACACAGACACACCTCCCTCCTGTGAGACAGGACCCAGCGACACACAGACACACATCTCTCCCCTGTGAGACAGGACCCAGCGACACACAGACACACCTCCCTCCTGTGAGACAGGACCCAGCGACACACAGACACACCTCCCTCCCCTGTGAGACAGGACCCAGCGACACACATCCCTCCCCTGTGAGACAGGACCCAGCGACACACATCCCTCCCCTGTGAGACAGGACCCAGCGACACACATCCCTCCCCTGTGAGACAGGACCCAGCGACACACATCCATCCCCTGTGAGACAGGACCCAGCGACACACAGACACACATCCCTCCCCTGTGAGACAGGACCCAGCGACACACAGACACACCTCCCTCCCCTGTGAGACAGGACCCAGCGACACACAGACACACCTCCCTCCCCTGTGAGACAGGACCCAGAGACACACAGACACACCTCCCTCCCCTGTGAGACAGGACCCAGAGACACACATCCCTCCCCTGTGAGACAGGACCCAGCGACACACAGACACACCTCCCTCCCCTGTGAGACAGGACCCAGCGACACACAGACACACCTCCCTCCCCCGTGAATCTATTCTACTCAAGATCTCAGCTGTGTGTGTGAATGGATGTGTGGACCCGTCAGCTGGGGTCACAGTGTGTTCAGGAACCGCATGGAGAGACGGGTCTCCCCGTTAAAGGATACGATCGTTCCCCTTGAAGAGAGGCTTCCCAGACAGCATCTCAGCCATGATGCAGCCGACCGACCAGATATCCACTGAGAGAGAGAGAGACACAGGGAATCAGACCTGAGACAGTCGGGCCGGATAACACTTCCTCTCCGACACCTCGACAGGAGAAGGGTGCGGTTCACAGTGCACCTGACTGATCAGGGACTCCAGCACCCAGCCTGGCTCACAGTGCACCTGACTGATCAGGGACTCCAGCACCCAGCCTGGTTCACAATGCACCTGACTGATCAGGGACTCCAGCACCCAGCCTGGCTCACAGTGCACCTGACTGATCAGGGACTCCAGCACCCAGCCTGGTTCACAGTGCACCTGACTGATCAGGGACTCCAGCACCCAGCCTGGCTCACAGTGCACCTGACTGATCAGGGACTCCAGCACCCAGCCTGGTTCACAGTGCACCTGACTGATCAGGGGCTCCAGCACCCAGCCTGGTTCACAGTGCACCTGACTGATCAGGGACTCCAGCACCCAGCCTGGCTCACAGTGCACCTGACTGATCAGGGACTCCAGCACCCAGCCTGGTTCACAGTGCACCTGACTGATCAGGGACTCCAGCACCCAGCCTGGTTCACAGTGCACCTGACTGATCAGGGACTCCAGCACCCAGCCTGGCTCACAGTGCACCTGACTGATCAGGGGCTCCAGCACCCAGCCTGGTTCACAGTGCACCTGACTGATCAGGGACTCCAGCACCCAGCCTGGTTCACAGTGCACCTGACTGATCAGGGACTCCAGCACCCAGCCTGGCTCACAGTGCATCTGACTGATCAGGGGCTCCAGCACCCAGCCTGGTTCACAGTACACCTGACTGATCAGGGGCTCCAGCACCAAGCCTGGTTCACAGTGCACCTGACTGATCAGGGACTCCAGCACTGAGCCTGGTTCACAGTGCACCTGACTGATCAGGGGCTCCAGCACCCAGCCTGGTTCACAGTGCACCTGACTGATCAGGGGCTCCAGCACCCAGCCTGGTTCACAGTGCACCTGACTGATCAGGGGCTCCAGCACCCAGCCTGGTTCACAGTGCACCTGACTGATCAGGGGCTCCAGCACCCAGCCTGGTTCACAGTGCACCTGACTGATCAGGGGCTCCAGCACCCAGCCTGGTTCACAGTGCACCTGACTGATCAGGGGCTCCAGCACCCAGCCTGGCTCACAGTGAGTGTTGTGTGGAGGGGCTCACCTGTCTGGGTGTAGTGCATCCAGTTGAGGATGACCTCTGGAGCTCGGTACCAGCGCGTCACCACGTAGCCCGTCATCTCACTGTCCGCATGCCGGGCCAGACCGAAGTCCAGGATCTGGAACCAGAGAGGAGGGAGTCAGAGACATGAGTATTTAGGGGTACAGGGGGGGCAGGAGAAACACCAGCGTTCAGGGGAATTCCTCCTCAGGGCACCAGTATCCAGGAGGGTTACTCTGGTAAAATAAGCCTTTACTGCATGTCTTCTAAGAAAAAAAAAAAAAATATATATATATATATATATATATATATATATATATATATATATATAACAATGCATAAAATTCAAATCAGACAGCACAACACACTCGCAAGCACATACACAGACAGACAGACAGACTGCTACAAGAACCAGCACTCAGCCCCCATTAAATCTCACACTCAATTATAAACACGGGTTACCTTTAACTCACAGTCCTGGTTGACGGCCAGATTTCCAGGTTTGAGGTCCTGGGAGGAATAGAGGAGTTCAAGATTTTGAGTAAGAATTGAAACCAACAAACAGGAGCGAACTCCTGACCACACTGTACCACACTGTACCTGAACCCTCCTAGACTTCTCCTGATCACACTGTACTGTACCTGAACCCTCCTACACTTCACCTGAGCACACTGTACCTGAACCCTCCTACACTTCACCTGCTCACACTGTACTGTACCTGAACTCTCCTACACTTCACCTGATCACACTGTACCTGAACCCTCCTACACTTCACCTGATCACACTGTACCTGAACCCTCCTACACTTCACCTGATCACACTGTACTGTACCTGAACCCTCCTACACTTCACCTGATCACACTGTACCTGAACCCTCCTACACTTCACCTGATCACACTGTACCTGAACCCTCCTACACTTCACCTGATCACACTGTACTGTACCTGAACTCTCCTACACTTCACCTGAGCACACTGTACCTGAACCCTCCTACACTTCACCTGATCACACTGTACCTGAACCCTCCTACACTTCACCTGATCACACTGTACTGTACCTGAACCCTCCTACACTTCACCTGATCACACTGTACCTGAACCCTCCAACACTTCACCTGACCACACTGTACTGTACCTGAACCCTCCTACACTTCACCTGATCACACTGTACTGTACCTGAACCCTCCTACACTTCACCTGATCACACTGTACTGTACCTGAACCCTCCTACACTTCACCTGACCACACTGTACCTGAACCCTCCTACACTTCACCTGACCACACTGTACCTGAACCCTCCTACACTTCACCTGACCACACTGTACCTGAACCCTCCTACACTTCACCTGACCACACTGTACCTGAACCCTCCTACACTCCACCTGACCACACTGTACCTGAACCCTCCTACACTTCACCTGATCACACTGTACTGTACCTGAACCCTCCTACACTTCACCTGACCACACTGTACCTGAACCCTCCTACACTTCACCTGACCACACTGTACCTGAACCCTCCTACACTTCACCTGACCACACTGTACCTGAACCCTCCTACACTTCACCTGACCACACTGTACCTGAACCCTCCTACACTCCACCTGACCACACTGTACCTGAACCCTCCTACACTTCACCTGATCACACTGTACCTGAACCCTCCTACACTTCACCTGATCACACTGTACCTGAACCCTCCTACACTTCACCTGACCACACTGTACCTGAACCCTCCTACACTTCACCTGATCACACTGTACCTGAACCCTCCTACACTTCACCTGACCACACTGTACCTGAACCCTCCTACACTTCACCTGATCACACTGTACTGTACCTGAACCCTCCTACACTTCACCTGACCACACTGTACCTGAACCCTCCTACACTCCACCTGACCACACTGTACCTGAACCCTCCTACACTTCACCTGATCACACTGTACCTGAACCCTCCTACACTTCACCTGATCACACTGTACCTGAACCCTCCTACACTTCACCTGATCACACTGTACCTGAACCCTCCTACACTTCACCTGATCACACTGTACTGTACCTGAACCCTCCTACACTTCACCTGACCACACTGTACCTGAACCCTCCTACACTCCACCTGACCACACTGTACCTGAACCCTCCTACACTTCACCTGATCACACTGTACCTGAACCCTCCTACACTTCACCTGATCACACTGTACCTGAACCCTCCTACACTTCACCTGATCACACTGTACTGTACCTGAACCCTCCTACACTTCACCTGATCACACTGTACCTGAACCCTCCTACACTTCACCTGACCACACTGTACCTGAACCCTCCTACACTTCACCTGACCACACTGTACCTGAACCCTCCTACACTTCAGATCTAATGTATACTAAATACATCGGCTATATGATGAAATGTACAGTGCCTATAGTAAGTATTCACCCCCTTGGACGTTTTCACAGTTTGTTGTGTTACAACCTGAAATCTTGATGCATTTAAATGGGATTTTTTTCCCTTTGATTTACACAACCTACTCAACACTTTCAATATGTGAAAAAAATAGGGGGGGGGTTTAAAAATAAAAACCTGAAAAGTCTTCATTAGATAAGTATTCACCCCCTTTGCTATGACACTCCTAAATAAGCTCAGGTGCAACCAATTGCCTTCAGAATTCACACAATAAGTTAAATGGAGTCCATCTGTGTGCAATAAAAGAGGTTCGCATGATTTCAGATTAAATACACCTGTCCCTGTAAGGCCCCACAGTTGGGTAGTGCATTCAAAGCAAAGATACTACCATGAAGACCAAGGAGCTTTCAAAACAACTCTGGGATAAAGTTGTGGAAAGGCACATATTTCAAAGGCATTGAATATCCCTTGGAGCACAGTCAAGTCGATCATTAAGAAGTGGAAGGTATACGGCACCACCCAGAATCTGCTTAGAGCTGACCATCCTCCCAAACTGAGCATCCGGGTTAGAAGGGCATTGGTCAGAGAAGCCAGCAAGAGGCCAATGACAACACTGAAAGACCTACAGCGTTCCATGGCTGAGATGGAAGAAACTGTCCATGTGTCAACAATAGCTCAGGTACTCCACAAATCTGGCCTGTATGGAAGAGTGGCAAGAAGGAAGCCATTTCTGAAAAAAGCCCCTGTAAAATCCCGCTTGGAATTTGCAAAACCCAACACTGCACATCACCCAGGTAACACCATCCCTACTGTGAAGCATGGTGGTGGCAGCATCATGCTATGAGGATGCTTTTCATCGGCAGGGACTGGGAAGCTTGTCAGGGTAGAGGGCAAAATCGATGGAGCTAAATACAGGCAAAAGACCCAAGACTGGGACAGAGACTCACCTTTCAGCAGGACAATGACCCCAAGCACACAGCCAAAGCGACACTGGAGTAGCTTAAAAACAAGAAAGTGAATGTCCTAGAGTGGCCCAGTCAAAGCACGGACTTGAATCCGATTGAGAATCTGTGGCAAGACTTGAAGATTGCTGTCCACCAACGATCCCCATCCAACTTGACAGAGCTTGAACAATTTTGCCAAGAAGAATGGGCGAATATTGCACGATCCAGATGTGCAAACCTGGTAGAGACTTACCCCAAAAGACTCACAGCTGTAATTGCTGCCAAAGGTGCTTCTACCAAGTATTGACTCAGGGGGGTGAATACTTATCTAACCAAGACATTTCAGTTTTTTTATTTTCATTAACTGTTGTTTCACAATGAAAATTCTCTAGCCTCTTCAAAGTGTTGAGTAGGTTTGTAAATCAAAGGAAAATAAAGCCCATTTAAATGCATCAAGGTTTCAGGTTGTAACACAACAAACTGAAAACGTCCAAGGGGGGTGAATACTTACTACAGGCACTGTACCAGCATGCACTGCAGTGCCTCTGGGGAGGGATCGCAGTCCAGGGGATTCACTTTGGGACAGCACCATGAACAGAACAGCCTATACACAGGGGCTGACTAAGCCCACAGTCCCATCTGGTTGAATGCAGTGAATGGGAGTCTTATTCCCATGCCTGCATTGCTGTGCTATCTGTGTTTAACTGTGGGGTCGCCTCTAATGTACTTTGTACTTGCTGACAGGAGCACGTTTGTGGCGAGCAGCATCTCGGAGATAGTACTGTGAGTCTCAATAGGGTCTTGCCTCATGAAGCTTGACGTGTTTCACACAAGCATGGCTTTACTGCTGGGTGAACTGAAGCTAAACGTGTTGGTCTGTGTTGGCACCAGTAGATGGTGCAATTAAATCCAATTCATTTTCATGATATAACAGCCGGGCCCTGCTCTCCCATTGTGTTCTATGGAGGCCAGCTGTTCTGTTATTGCTCAATAAAGCAGGGCTGAGATGCCAGCTGTTCTGTTATTGCTCAATAAAGCAGGGCTGAGATGCCAGCTGTTCTGTTATTGCTCAATAAAGCAGGGCTGAGAGGCCAGCTGTTCTGTTATTGCTCAATAAAGCAGGGCTGAGAGGCCAGCTGTTCTGTTATTGCTCAATAAAGCAGGGCTGAGAGGCCAGCTGTTCTGTTATTGCTCAATAAAGCAGGGCTGAGAGGCCAGCTGTTCTGTTATTGCTCAATAAAGCAGGGCTGAGAGGCCAGCTGTTCTGTTATTGCTCAATAAAGCAGGGCTGAGAGGCCAGCTGTTCTGTTATTGCTCAATAAAGCAGGGCTGAGAGGCCAGCTGTTCTGTTATTGCTCAATAAAGCAGGGCTGAGAGGCCAGCTGTTCTGTTATTGCTCAATAAAGCAGGGCTGAGGTGCCAGCTGTTCTGTTATTGCTCAATAAAGCAGGGCTGAGGTGCCAGCTGTTCTGTTATTGCTCAATAAAGCAGGGCTGAGAGGCCAGCTGTTCTGTTATTGCTCAATAAAGCAGGGCTGAGAGGCCAGCTGTTCTGTTATTGCTCAATAAAGCAGGGCTGAGAGGCCAGCTGTTCTGTTATTGCTCAATAAAGCAGGGCTGAGGTGCCAGCTGTTCTGTTATTGCTCAATAAAGCAGGGCTGAGAGGCCAGCTGTTCTGTTATTGCTCAATAAAGCAGGGCTGAGGTGCCAGCTGTTCTGTTATTGCTCAATAAAGCAGGGCTGAGAGGCCAGCTGTTCTGTTATTGCTCAATAAAGCAGGGCTGAGGTGCCAGCTGTTCTGTTATTGCTCAATAAAGCAGGGCTGAGGTGCCAGCTGTTCTGTTATTGCTCAATAAAGCAGGGCTGAGAGGCCAGCTGTTCTGTTATTGCTCAATAAAGCAGGGCTGAGAGGCCAGCTGTTCTGTTATTGCTCAATAAAGCAGGGCTGAGATGCCAGCTGTTCTGTTATTGCTCACTAAAGCAGGGCTGAGATGCCAGCTGTTCTGTTATTGCTCACTAAAGCAGGGCTGAGAGGCCAGCTGTTCTGTTATTGCTCAATAAAGCAGGGCTGAGAGGCCAGCTGTTCTGTTATTGCTCAATAAAGCAGGGCTGAGGTGCCAGCTGTTCTGTTATTGCTCAATAAAGCAGGGCTGAGAGGCCAGCTGTTCTAAAAGCACTGCTTACTGAGGAAACGCTGGACAGGGACTCCGGAGCCCTGCTCTCAGAAACAGAACCCCTTTCACTGGACTGCAGGGATTACTTCAGGCAAGCACAGGTGCAGAACTCACTTTACAAGGTTGGGGTATAGCAGTGATAATGACATTGCTGTGACCAGTTCCTTGAGATCCGGTCTCAGGCTTTATTAACTCCATTATTACCTCGTATCACACAACAGCAATGTCATTATCCCTTAATTATACACCCAACAGTCATAGCACCTTTAACCAAACATACAAAGTTACATTACTACCATGAAAGGTGGACATTTGGTGTTTTAAGATAAATGCTGATTACAGAACTAAAAGCTTGCATGCTTTAAAGTGTGAATGAAATGAAAGTGAATCCCTGTACAAGTGTGGACGGAGTGCAGGTACCCTGTGAATGATTCCTGATGAGTGGATATACTGTGGAAAGAAGAAAGAGAAGAGCAGTGAGCAATTCAGCCTATTACACAAACACTGCTGCACATACAGGAGGCGCTGTCTAATAGATACCAGCTCACTCTCACACTGCTGCACATACAGGAGGCACTGTCTAATAGATACCAGCTCACTCTCACTCTCACACTGCTGCACATACAGGAGGCACTGTCTAATAGATACCAGCTCACTCTCACACTGCTGCACATACAGGAGGCGCTGTCTAATAGATACCAGCTCACTCTCACACTGCTGCACATACAGGAGGCACTGTCTAATAGATACCAGCTCACTCTCACTCTCACACTGCTGCACATACAGGAGGCACTGTCTAATAGATACCAGCTCACTCTCACACTCACACTGCTGCACATACAGGAGGCACTGTCTAATAGATACCAGCTCACTCTCACTCTCACACTGCTGCACATACAGGAGGCGCTGTCTAATAGATACCAGCTCACTCTCACTCTCACACTGCTGCACATACAGGAGGCACTGTCTAATAGATACCAGCTCACTCTCACACTGCTGCACATACAGGAGGCGCTGTCTAATAGATACCAGCTCACTCTCACACTGCTGCACATACAGGAGGCACTGTCTAATAGATACCAGCTCACTCTCACACTCACACTGCTGCACATACAGGAGGCACTGTCTAATAGATACCAGCTCACTCTCACTCTCACACTGCTGCACATACAGGAGGCACTGTCTAATAGATACCAGCTCACTCTCACACTCACACTGCTGCACATACAGGAGGCACTGTCTAATAGATACCAGCTCACTCTCACTCTCACACTGCTGCACATACAGGAGGCACTGTCTAATAGATACCAGCTCACTCTCACTCTCACACTGCTGCACATACAGGAGGCGCTGTCTAATAGATACCAGCTCACTCTCACTCTCACACTGCTGCACATACAGGAGGCACTGTCTAATAGATACCAGCTCACTCTCACACTGCTGCACATACAGGAGGCGCTGTCTAATAGATACCAGCTCACTCTCACACTGCTGCACATACAGGAGGCACTGTCTAATAGATACCAGCTCACTCTCACACTGCTGCACATACAGGAGGCACTGTCTAATAGATACCAGCTCACTCTCACACTCACACTGCTGCACATACAGGAGGCACTGTCTAATAGATACCAGCTCACTCTCACTCTCACACTGCTGCACATACAGGAGGCACTGTCTAATAGATACCAGCTCACTCTCACACTCACACTGCTGCACATACAGGAGGCACTGTCTAATAGATACCAGCTCACTCTCACTCTCACACTGCTGCACATACAGGAGGCACTGTCTAATAGATACCAGCTCACTCTCACTCTCACACTGCTGCACATACAGGAGGCGCTGTCTAATAGATACCAGCTCACTCTCACTCTCACACTGCTGCACATACAGGAGGCACTGTCTAATAGATACCAGCTCACTCTCACACTGCTGCACATACAGGAGGCGCTGTCTAATAGATACCAGCTCACTCTCACACTCACACTGCTGCACATACAGGAGGCGCTGTCTAATAGATACCAGCTCACTCTCACTCTCACACTGCTGCACATACAGGAGGCACTGTCTAATAGATACCAGCTCACTCTCACACTCACACTGCTGCACATACAGGAGGCACTGTCTAATAGATACCAGCTCACTCTCACTCTCACACTGCTGCACATACAGGAGGCACTGTCTAATAGATACCAGCTCACTCTCACACTGCTGCACATACAGGAGGCACTGTCTAATAGATACCGGCTCACTCTCACTCTCACACTGCTGCACATACAGGAGGCACTGTCTAATAGATACCAGCTCACTCTCACACTGCTGCACATACAGGAGGCACTGTCTAATAGATACCAGCTCACTCTCACTCTCACACTGCTGCACATACAGGAGGCACTGTCTAATAGATACCAGCTCACTCTCACTCTCACACTGCTGCACATACAGGAGGCACTGTCTAATAGATACCAGCTCACTCTCACACTCACACTGCTGCACATACAGGAGGCACTGTCTAATAGATACCGGCTCACTCTCACTCTCACACTGCTGCACATACAGGAGGCACTGTCTAATAGATAACAGCTCACTCTCACACTCACACTGCTGCACATACAGGAGGCACTGTCTAATAGATACCAGCTCACTCTCACACTCACACTGCTGCACATACAGGAGGCGCTGTCTAATAGATACCGGCTCACTCTCACTCTCACACTCGCTGGGTGATATTGGCTCACTTTCTCTCTCTCTCTCTCTCTCTCTCTCTCTCTCTCTCTCTCTGGGTGATACCGCCTCTCACTCTCTCTTGCACTATCACCTTGAGGCCCTTCAGGATCTGGTAGACCAGGAACTGGATGCGGTCCTCCGTCAGCCTCTCCAGCTTCATGATCCTGCCCAGGTCAGTGCCCATGAAGGGCATCACTAGGTAGCTGCAGGGAGGAGAGAGTGAGAGAGTGTGCATGAAGGGCATCACCAGGTAGCTGCAGAGTGAGAGAGTGTGCATGAAGGGTATCACCAGGTAGCTGCAGAGTGAGAGAGTGAGAGAGTGTGCATGAAGGGCATCACCAGGTAGCTGCAGAGTGAGAGAGTGTGCATGAAGGGCATCACCAGGTAGCTGCAGAGTGAGAGAGTGTGCATGAAGGGCATCACCAGGTAGCTGCAGAGTGAGAGAGTGTGCATGAAGGGCATCACCAGGTAGTTGCAGGGAGGAGAGAGTGAGAGAGTGTGCATGAAGGGCATCACCAGGTAGCTGCAGAGTGAGAGAGTGTGCATGAAGGGCATCACCAGGTAGCTGCAGAGTGAGAAAGTGTGCATGAAGGGCATCACCAGGTAGCTGCAGAGTGAGAGAGTGAGAAAGTGTGCATGAAGGGCATCACCAGGTAGCTGCAGAGTGAGAAAGTGTGCATGAAGGGCATCACCAGGTAGCTGCAGGGAGGAGAGAGTGAGAGAGTGTGCATGAAGGGCATCACCAGGTAGCTGCAGAGTGAGAAAGTGTGCATGAAGGGCATCACCAGGTAGCTGCAGAGTGAGAGAGTGAGAAAGTGTGCATGAAGGGCATCACCAGGTAGCTGTAGAGTGAGAGAGTGTGCATGAAGGGCATCACCAGGTAGCTGCAGAGTGAGAGAGTGTGCATGAAGGGCATCACCAGGTAGCTGCAGAGTGAGAAGTGTGCATGAAGGGCATCACCAGGTAGCTGCAGAGAGTGAGAGAGTGAGAGAGTGTGCATGTCTTCTGCCTCCTACACTGAAATGCATTAGTCACAGTGGGCTGAGCTGCAGACATTGCAAGGGGAGTAAAGGCAGAGCTACTTGTGACTCTGCTGCTTGACACCACGTGTGCGGTTTGCAAAGAAACAAATCTGGGCTTCATCTGCTAATTGTGAGAGTCACAGACTGTCTCACAGATACGTGCAATACATGTGATGTAACCTGGCTGAGAAACCTCTCAATGGCATTGTGTTTGCACTCAATCCAGGCACTGTCTTTTCTAGGTTTTGTATTGGGGGGTAAAGCTGCTGCACAGCTTGTGAGTGGGATCCTGTTCTGCACACGCTCACACCACCGAAGAGCTAACCTCACCTTCCAGCCTCACACAGGAAGTGAACAATGCACATTCAACCTCAAGCTCACACACACCGTCAAATTCAGAACATGAGGAGTGAAACAAGCCCACTGATCACTCGAAACAGCCAACGCAATCCAGCAGCCACAGGGCACAAAGAGAACGAGCAGTCCCTCTGAAGACCCGTCCAGCAGCCCCCAGGCTCTCAAACCTGTTTACAAGCAGGGCGTGTCTACGACACTGAGGCTGGGTTACCAGTGCCCTGGAACACTGGACTGCTTCAAAAGAACAAGCATTGATCTGAAATCACAGAGCTTCTCCATTCCCCCCTTGTTTTACACAAGCACACAGATTTGAGAAAGCGGCCACGTTTCTATAAAGAGTTCAAGGTTTACAAGGAATGCAGATATTTATTTATACACAGGAAGTCATATATTCATGCATTATTATTAAGATGAGTGTTGTGTTTTCTCAGTGAATGTTCATGAATAATAACAATAATATTAAAAAAGGAGCAGCAACTCACAAGTCCTGGAATCTGTCCAATGAGACGTCAGGGGTGAACACATCCACCAGCCCAATGACCTGGAGGGACCAATAGCGAGATGAGAAATGGAGGAGGCGGGGCTCTATCCCTTCAGATCACTGGACCCTCATACTCAAGGGCAGGGTTACAATGCTTTACTGAGCTGCGATGACTTTGCAAAGTAGCACTACAACTGGACCTCCCTAGATTGCATTCCTGCCTGCCTGCCCGTCTCGCTGCCTGCCCGTCTCCCTGCCTGCCTGTCCGTCTCCCTGCCTGCCCGCCCGTCTCCCTGCCCGTCTCCCTGCCTGCCCGCCCGTCTCCCTGCCCATCTCCCTGCCTGCCCGCCCGTCTCCCTGCCTGCCTGCCCGTCTCCCTGCCTGCCCGTCTCCCTGCCTACCCGCCCGTCTCCCTGCCTGCCTGCCCGTCTCCCTGCCTGCCTGCCCGTCTCCCTGCCTGCCTGCCCCTCTCCCTGCCTGCCTGCCCGTCTCCCTGCCTGCCTGCCCGTCTCCCTGCCCGTCTCCCTGCCTGCCTGCCCATCTCCCTGCCCGTCTCCCTGCCCGCCTGCCTGTCTCCCTGCCCGTCTCCCTGCCTGCCTGCCCGTCTCCCTGCCCGTCTCCCTGCCTGCCTGCCCATCTCCCTGCCCGTCTCCCTGCCTGCCTGCCTGCCTGCCCGTCTACCTGCCTGCCTGCCCGTCTCCCTGCCCGTCTCCCTGCCTGCCCGCCCGTCTCCCTGCCTGCCCGTCTCCCTGCCTGCCCGTCTCCCTGCCTGCCTGCCCGTCTCCCTGCCTGCCTGCCTGCCCGTCTCCCTGCCTGCCCGCCCGTCTCCCTGCCTGCCCGCCCGTCTCCCTGCCTGCCTGCCCCTCTCCCTGCCTGCCCGCCCGGCTCTCTCCCAGCCAGCCAGCCAACCAGCACTCCACTCCAGTACTGCTCTGCCTGCCCCCTCTTATTCCCTCAATTAATGGAAGTGGATTTGGTGATTTTCATTAATAAGAAGAGTACATAATGTTGTCTCCATTTACTGTGAAAGCATCCTAAAGCCCAGCATGGAAAACAAGCTACCTGAAAGCCTTCCTTGTATAATCCCCATGTTAACTGCAATGGCTGTTCTATGTGAAGGACTGTGAAGGACAGTGGCTGGGGAGCTGGGCAATCAGTGAGCATGTTCCTAGTGTCTCTGCGCTGTACAGACCTGCCCCCTCCTGCTCACAACCGCAGTCTCCAGCCCCACTCCAGTCACACAGTTTACAGACTGGGCTACCAAGCTACATTGTTGATGCTGAACACTCTCACTCTCCTCGACTCACGTTCTCATGCTTCATGTTGAGGAGCCGCAGCTCTCTGTGCGAGTGTCTCCAGTGGATCAGCGTGTGTGTGTGTGTGTGTGTGTGTGTGTGTGTGTATCAGTGTGTCTCTGTGTCTGTGCTGACAGTAGAGAAGGAGACTCACGTTCTCGTGCTTCATGAGTCGCAGCTCTCTGTGCGAGCGTCTCCAGTGGATCAGTGTGTGTGTGTGTGTGTGTGTGTGTGTATCAGTGTGTCTCTGTGTCTGTGCTGACAGTAGAGAAGGAGACTCACGTTCTCGTGCTTCATGTGCTTGAGGAGTCGCAGCTCTCTGTGCGAGTGTCTCCAGTGGATCAGTGTGTGTGTGTGTGTGTGTGTGTGTGTGTATCAGTGTGTCTCTGTGTCTGTGCTGACAGTAGAGAAGGAGACTCACGTTCTCGTGCTTCATGTGCTTGAGGAGTCGCAGCTCTCTGTAGGCTCTCTTTGCAAACAGCTCAGACTGGAAGGGTCGGTTCAGCTTCTTGATTGCCACTTTAGATCCAGTCCGCTTGTCTGTGGAGGAGCTGTCAATCACAGAAACACAGCGTCAACAACGAGAGTGCACAGCAGGGCAGCATCTGAGATACAGACTTCATACTGCCCAGTTTATATAGCGCCTCCACCTGGGAATGCTACAGCGCTGTATTGTGGTGCTGTACCTTTTACAAGCTCACAGTCTTGCTGCACAGAACCTGCTAGTACTTAAATGCCATCAGAGTAGTTATCTGAAGTTGTATAACAACTTATTTTTAACACTGCTTGTGTGTGTGTGTGTGTGTGTGGGTGTGGATCAGTCTGCACTGTGGCAGTGTGTGTGTGTGGATCAGTCTGCACTGTGTGTGTGTGTGGCTCAGTCTGCACTGTGTGTGTGTGTGTGTGTGTGTGTGGATCAGTCTGCACTGTGTGTGTGTGTGGGTGTGGGTGGGTGTGGATCAGTCTGCACTGTGGCAGTGTGTGTGTGTGGATCAGTATGCACTGTGTGTATGTGTGGGTGTGGATCAGTCTGCACTGTGTGTGTGTGGATCAGTCTGCACTGTGTGTGTGTGTGGGGGTGTGGATCAGTCTGCACTGTGTGCGTGTGTGTGTGTGGGGGGGGGTTGGGGTAAGGATCAGTCTGCACTGTGGCAGTGTAGGGGTGTGGGTGTGGATCAGTCTGCACTGTGGCAGTGTGTGTGAGTGTGTGGGGGGGTGTGGATCAGTCTGCACTGTAGCAGTGTGTGTGTGTGGGTGTGGATCAGTCTGCACTGTGGCAGTGTGTGTGAGTGTGTGTGTGTGGGTGTGGGTGTGGATCAGTCTGCACTGTGGCAGTGTGTGTGAGTGTGTGGGTGTGGGTGTGGATCAGCCTGCACTGTGGCAGTATGTGTGAGTGTGTGGGTGTGGGTGTGAGTGTGGATCAGTTTGCACTGTGGCAGTGTGTGTGAGTGTGTGGGTGTGGGTGTGGATCAGCCTGCACTGTGGCAGTGTGTGTGAGTGTGTGTGTGTGGGTGTGGATCAGTCTGCACTGTGGCAGTGTGTGTGAGTGTGTGGGTGTGGGTGTGGGTGTGAGTGTGGATCAGTTTGCACTGTGGCAGTGTGTGTGAGTGTGTGGGTGTGGGTGTGGATCAGCCTGCACTGTGGCAGTGTGTGTGAGTGTGTGTGTGTGTGTGTGGGTGTGGATCAGTTTGCACTGTGGTAGTAGGTATGGGTGTGGGTGTGGGTGTGGATCAGTCTGCACTGTGGCAGTGTGTGTGAGTGTGTGTGTGTGTGTGTGTGTGTGGGTGTGGATCAGTCTGCACTGTGGCAGTGTAGGGGTGTTTTAAGGGTTTAATTTACTGACAGCTGAAAGAATGCACCCTGCATGTACTGGGCTGCTTCAGGGAATCTCTTCCTTGTTCGTGCATGTTAGCACAAGATCAAGGCAGCTTCGGAGGCCACTTCAGTGCTGCTCTGAATAACAGAACACAGCGCAGACAACGCAGAGGAACCCTCTATTTGCAATGTTTATTATTGTTTTGTTTGGGGTTGGGAATTCACACTTTGCTGTTTCACATCAATCCCACTGCATATCTACAGCAGTTCCATAACATGACAAGAAACAAGACCCCATGGCCCCTGCAACGTGCAGATCTAACATGACAAGAAACATGCACAAGACCCCATGACCCCTGCAACGTGCAGATCTAACATGACAAGAAACATGCACAAGACCCCATAGCCCCTGCAACGAGCAGATCTAACATGACAAGAAACATGCACAAGACCCCATGGCCCCTGCAACGAGCAGATCTAACATGACAAGAAACATGCACAAGACCCCATGGCCCCTGCAACGTGCAGATCTAACATGACAAGAAACATGCACAAGACCCCATGGCCCCTGCAACGTGCAGATCTAACATGACAAGAAACATGCACAAGACCCCATGACCCCTGCAACGTGCAGATCTAACATGACAAGAAACATGCACAAGACCCCATAGCCCCTGCAACGTGCAGATCTAACATGACAAGAAACATGCACAAGACCCCATGACCCCTGCAACGTGCAGATCTAACATGACAAGAAACATGCACAAGACCCCATGACCCCTGCAATGTGCAGATGATCTAAGCCCTAAGGATTCCTGTCTGTAAGGCATGAGGCAGCACTGTGTGGCTCTCAATTGAGACAGCCCAGGTGTGTGTGCTTTACCTGCTCCAAATACAAGGCAGGGATGGAATTAAGACTCCTGTTGCACAGGTTTTATGCATTCCAGGTTTTACTGATTAGATACAGTGTACAGGTAACAAGCTCAGGTGTGTCTTAATAAACTCACAGTAAAACCCGGAATGGATCTCCACTCTCCTACAGAGCGCTGGATCATTAAAGCACCCCTCCACTCCCCTGACAGTATAGAGAGCCAGGCTTATCCATTAGACACATGTTTTCTCAATGCAGAATACATACATTAAGTTAAAATACAGGTTCTGATTTGCAGAAGATTCTCTCATTATTCTCATATCCCAGTATTTGACTAATTCTGTTCCTTCACTAGTTGGGTGACCCCTCCCCTAAAACTCAAGCACCCCATGGCTATGAGATGCTGCTGAAAGTGAAAATGTCAATCGAGGATTTTCTACTACCTGTCTCCCCTGTGAGTCTCGCGCTATCTACCTGCCTGCTTCAGCGTTCATAAACACGTCACACAGACATGTTGCGAAATAACGAGTCCCACTCTTCAGTGAAGAAGCGGTGTGACCGACAACAGTGGAGTGGAGTGGAGCGGAGTGGAGCGGAGTGGAGTGGAGTGGAGCGGAGCCGAGCCGAGCCGGGCGGGGGTGGCTGCAACCCGGAAGCCAGCATGCTGGCCCTTCCATGAACAAAAGCAAAACACAAACCCGACACACGGAACGGGAAGCACAAAGCTTCACACAAACCGGGCAAAGCCACTACGCTTCGCCCCTCATAAATAAAAACAAGAGATTGCACTCCCTTATCTCTAGTATTCCGCGGTGCAGGACGGACCGGCAGCGCCCCGTTTCAGTGTTACACTTAACGAATTACAACAAGCAGCAGCAAGTCATTCACTGGGGGCAATCCCAAGAAAAATAAACAACGCTTGATTGCCAGGCTCCCTTCCTCGATCTCAATGAATCAGAGCCGTGCAATAACCCAGTATATATAGAGATAGATAGATAGATAGATAGATAGATAGATAGATAGATAGATAAATAGATAGATAGATACAGCTTCCTCACCACACAGCTCCGTACGCCCCCGAACCCACGGACTTCAGGTCGGTGTACCGATCCGGGACATCCCAAACCGTCTTGCTGATGTCTTGCCGATAAAAACCCACTCTTCTGCTGGACGACATTTCGGTTGAAACTTTAAAAAACTCACGGTGACGATCTCTCGTTCTCTCTCGCAGTTCCTTGTGAAACGCTCTCGTTTTGTTTGTTCAAGTCTTCAGACAGCCTGAGGGAGTGAGCTGTGAGACGCGCAGCGTGTCTCTCTCTGTGTGTGTGTGTGTGTGTGTGAGTGCTTGCGGCTGTGCGGTCCCTCCCGTCTTTGTTGGGTAACCATCCACCGCTTTCTGAAGCGCAGAGCGAGGCACAGACAGGGGGGCACAGTGGCTCGGCCACTGCCTTCTCTCCCTCGCAACAAGCACAGGTGCAGTACCGGTGCACTCGACTGAAACAGATAGCGAGGCTAACCCGACACAAGCGCAACAAGCTTTACTAGCACAACAACATGGCCAGGACCCCCCTGAGAAACGAGTTCTCTCAAGACTTCTGTCTATCCTGCTTAAAGAAATACATCTGAAACGTGAAACTGAGGATCATTTTAAACATGGACTGAAATGAAGGACGCTACACGCTGGTGCTTCACTGAAATGAAGGACCCTACACGCTGCTGTTTCACTGAAATGAAGGACGCTACACGCTGGTGCTTCACTGAAATGAAGGACGCTACACGCTGCTGTTTCACTGAAATGAAGGACCCTACACGCTGCTGTTTCACTGAAATGAAGGACGCTACACGCTGCTGTTTCACTGAAATGAAGGACGCTACACGCTGCTGTTTCACTGAAATGAAGGACGCTACACGCTGCTGTTTCACTGAAATGAAGGACGCTACACGCTGCTGTTTCACTGAAATGAAGGACCCTACACGCTGCTGTTTCACTGAAATGAAGGACGCTACACGCTGCTGTTTCACTGAAATGAAGGACGCTACACGCTGCTGTTTCACTGAAATGAAGGACCCTACACGCTGCTGTTTCACTGAAATGAAGGACGCTACACGCTGGTGCTGGTGTTTGGTTGTGTGGGACTCTTTTTTCCATTTACATTTTGTTGTGTACTGTATCTTACTGACTTGTTTTTTCAATACCTCTCTGTGCTTTACAATGCTTCCCTATGCTTTACCACACCTCTCTGTGCTTTACAATGCTTCCCTATGCTTTACCATACCTCTCTGTGCTTTACAATGCTTGCACCAGTGACAGAGACAGGAGTGATCCAGCCAGACCAGGACACCAGTGACAGTGATAGGAGTGATCCAGCCAGACCAGGACACCAGTGACAGTGATAGGAGTGATCCAGCCAGACCAGGACACCAGTGACAGTGATAGGAGTGATCCAGCCAGACCAGGACACCAGTGACAGTGATAGGAGTCCTCCAGCCAGACCAGGACACCAGTGACAGTGATAGGAGTGATAAAGCCAGACCAGGACACCAGTAACAGAGACAGAGGTTTAGATAAATATTTTATTGTGGAGCTCTAAGTGCACACGGTAATGCTGAATTCAACACTGACGTGTTTATACAGTTTCTGTTATCAAAAAAGTTTCAGGATCATTAACCATGTACAAAACAGCAGTGTGGAGTGGTGGTTAGGGCTCTGGACTCTGGACCGGAGGGTCGTGGGTTCAATCCCCGGTGGGGGGACACTGCTGCTGTACCCTTGAGCAAGGTACTTTACCTAGATTGCTCCAGTAAAAACACAACTGTATAAATGGGCAATTGTATGTAAAAATAATGTGATATCTTGTAACAATTGTAAGTCGCCCTGGATAAGGGCGTCTGCTAAGAAATAAATAATAATAATAATAAAAACGAGAGTGAGAGAGAGAGAGAGAGGAGGCACTGATCTCAGGGCAGTCTGTCTGCACACTCCCCTCCACACACAGCAGGGTCAGGACTGAGAGAGAGAGAGTGGAGGCGCTGATCTCAGGGCAGTCTGTCTGCACACTCCCCTCCACACACAGCAGGGTCAGGACTGAGAGAGAGTGAGGAGGCGCTGATCTCAGGGCAGTCTGTCTGCACACTCCCCTCCACACACAGCAGGGTCAGGACAGAGAGAGAGAGGAGGCGCTGATCTCAGGGCAGTCTGTCTGCACACTCCCCTCCACACACAGCAGGGTCAGGACTGAGAGAGAGAGAGTGGAGGCGCTGATCTCAGGGCAGTCTGTCTGCAAACTCCCCTCCACACACAGCAGGGTCAGGACTGAGAGAGAGAGAGTGGAGGCGCTGATCTCAGGGCAGTCTGTCTGCACACTCCCCTCCACACACAGCAGGGTCAGGACAGAGAGAGAGAGGAGGCGCTGATCTCAGGGCAGTCTGTCTGCACACTCCCCTCCACACACAGCAGGGTCGGGACTGAGAGAGAGAGAGAGAGGCGCTGATCTCAGGGCAGTCTGTCTGCACACTCCCCTCCACACACAGCAGGGTCAGGACTGAGAGAGCGAGAGAGGAGGCGCTGATCTCAGGGCAGTCTGTCTGCACACTCCCCTCCACACACAGCAGGGTCAGGACTGAGAGAGAGAGAGTGGAGGCGCTGATCTCAGGGCAGTCTGTCTGCACACTCCCCTCCACACACAGCAGGGTCAGGACAGAGAGAGAGAGGAGGCGCTGATCTCAGGGCAGTCTGTCTGCACACTCCCCTCCACACACAGCAGGGTCGGGACTGAGAGAGAGAGAGAGAGGCGCTGATCTCAGGGCAGTCTGTCTGCACACTCCCCTCCACACACAGCAGGGTCAGGACTGAGAGAGCGAGAGAGGAGGCGCTGATCTCAGGGCAGTCTGTCTGCACACTCCCCTCCACACACAGCAGGGTCAGGACTGAGAGAGAGAGAGAGAGAGAGGAGGTGCTGATCTCAGGGCAGTCTGTCTGCACACTCCCCTCCACACACAGCAGGGTCAGGACTGAGAGAGAGAGAGGAGGCGCTAATCTCAGGGCAGTCTGTCTGCACACTCCCCTCCACACTATCGCAAGTGACGCTGAATCAGCTAGGCTGGTCAGTAAAATATTGACTCCTTTTGCATGGAGGATCTCGGTAGCTACAGCTGTTGGTTCATCAATTGAATCAGATTCAGTTGTATTGTGTCTGCCAACTGATGATGTGAGGCACAACAGTAATCGGATACCAGAAAATATGAATAACAGTGAGTTTTGGCCTCCTTCAGTGTTCTGGATGGAAGGCGTACCTCGCAAAGTGACTCTGTGCGAACAAAAGGAAATATATAGAAATAATATTTACAGCTAAACGTGTCCAAGTATCTTATAGGAATGAAGTCAGGCCATGGAAAGCCACACCTGTGATGGAGAAACATTGGATCAAGGGACTTCTTGTGGAAACAACTAAGAGCGAAACCTGGTACAGAAGCTGAATCCTGCTGAGAACATATGGATATGCTGAATATGTACGAGGCGATTTTAAATATGGAATGTATTATAAAATGAAGTATCAAAGATATTAGGAAGGATAAAGAAAGAGTATCCTTGTACCACCAGTGGATGGCGCTCTTGCTCCATGAAATAGGTCAGTCTACATATGGTTCTAATTGAACATTTAGTAATCTGAGAATTTTTAAATATATATATATATATATAATGAACGATTTACCACAAGTATATCTTATCTTCAGCAAGCATGACGCTTGATAAAAAGCACCATTCCGGCTAAAAGTGAATGCTAATCTACAAATTTATGTCCTAAAAACACAAGATAAGAAGAGACTTTTTATGACCAAAAGATTAACTAACAAGCCAGAGGTCTTGAGAAAAAAATCCTGTCTCGGCTGGATTTTGTATGAACAAAGAGAAGGGTCAAGCCTAGTTGAATGCAGTTATACTGGCCTATATTTGGATTTAAATCTTAAGAGGGATTCACCAAAGTAATATAGCAACTGATAAACAGAGGTAAATTAATTGAAAGATTATCTTATAATGAAACAGGTTCAGTGCTAATTGAAACTGTTTATAGTTCATAACAGTTATTTCATAAGATTAATAATATGTTTTAAGTATTTGCTATAATGAGAAAACATATTATTTAAAACTGACAAGTATCATTGCTTGTTCACGACTTTGCTGTAGTGATAAGATTAAAAGCTGGAGCAGTATTCGATTTACTTAAATGGGAGAGAATGATACAGTTTATTTATCCTTCTATTGAACAATAAGACTTCTAGACATTATGATATCCATTGGAGTATAGAAGTTAAAAGGTGTTGTGTTATGTTTTTGTGTTAAGTTTGTAATAATATACTATAATGTACCTTGTTATTAATCCACTATACTATTGTCTAATGATGGTAGATGGATTCCTTATAATGTGGTGATTTGAAACTGCTGCAGTGAAACCAGGGCCTCTCTTCTTATCTAGAAAGAAGGAATGTCCTTGGGTTCCACTTCAGCAGAGCTGCAAGCCTCATAGAGATGGGGTGGTAAGGTTTATGGAATTAGTGGTTTAGTACTGATAAGTAAATGTCTTGAAATAATATGCACAACTCATGGCTCAATGGACAGGTCATATATCTAAAAAAGTGCTTTACACAGACTCTGACCTTGGAAAAAAAACAAGAGACTGTGGAAACTGCTAGCAGTAACATATTCCCAGAGAGGTTCAGGTCAGAGCCTGGTCAGTGCATCTCTTAATGGATAAATAATTGTAATGAAAACTATTACCACTTAAACTTAGTGAAACTAAATGACTTGAATATTGTATGAGACAAACTTGTGTCAAATACTCTGTTAGACAATGGTATATGGAATCAAAACTGACTCATTAACAAAATGATGAAACAATATGAAGTTAAAAGAAACACATACCTTTAATTTAGCATAATATAATCACTTAGAAGATGATGTCACATATTAAGAACATCTCTCATATATAACACATATAAAATTAGTGTTTTGCATGCAGTAGTGTTTTTATATTATATTATAAACCAAGATCCTGGGAACCTTGGTTCACTTAACATTTCAGATAAAGGAGGGGCTTGGAGGAAAGCAAAGAAATGAGATCATAGGTTTGGAGTTAGACAAGAAATGAGATATTGAATTTATTGAGTACATGACACCTATTAATTCTGAAAAATTGGTCCGGATCTTTTGAAAACTATTATTTGTAAAAGGGATAAAGAGCTGTCTCACCAGATTAATGATTGGATTTAATTGAGGCGTCCCATGTATTCCAATGAGACGAAAAACCTATTTAACTCCAGAGTAATTTCAATGGAGTACCACACTCATCCCAGACAGGGCAAGGAGGTCCATCTTTTGCAAACCGACACAATTGAGCTGATTGAATTCAGTTTCATTTGCCTGGTGAAGACAGCCATATCCTTTTACGATTTATATTAAAGGGTAAGCATTAAGCAATTATTAGTATTATTTTATCTCACATGTATTGCATGTATTGCTATAAGGGACTCACGCTGTGTTTTAGAAATAAGAGAGAGTTTTGTTGAATGTGCTGAAATAGACCATTGGGTACTTTAGGTGACGTGTTCTTGGCCTGCTTGTCGGCCTTGATTAACACATATATACATGTATTAAAGTGTTAACGTTGATATCTGTTAAGACACTGGACTGCCCAGTGTGTCTGTCAGCTGGGGATACGACGTAGCCTGTAGCTACTCTATCCAATATTTAACCGTTAATAAACCGAGCGAGTACTGATCATACTCCGATTCGTAAAAAACTTTAAATACATGAGTCTGTCAATTTCTTGAGTTCTTTATTAGTCATCTGGATATACTGCGGGTCCAGAGCACGAACTATATCCCACTAGGAGTAATAACATCTCTGTCCTCCTAACGTCTCCCCTGAGATAAGAGTGTGTGCGGAGCAATTCAAAAGAGTACGTAAAGGAATCTGAACACGCGGATTTCGTGACAACACACAGCAGGGTCAGGACAGAGAGAGAGAGGAGGTGCTGATCTCAGGGCAGTCTGTCTGCACACTCCCCTCCACACACAGCAGGGTCAGGACTGAGAGAGAGAGAGAGGAGGCGCTGATCTCAGGGCAGTCTGCACACTCCCCTCCACACACAGCAGGGTCAGGACTGAGAGAGAGAGAGAGAGGAGGCGCTGATCTCAGGGCAGTCTGTCTGCACACTCCCCTCCACACACAGCAGGGTCAGGACTGAGAGAGAGAGAGAGGAGGCGCTGATCTCAGGGCAGTCTGTCTGCACACTCCCCTCCACACACAGCAGGGTCAGGACTGAAAGAGAGAGAGAGGAGGTGCTGATCTCAGGGCAGTCTGTCTGCACACTCCCCTCCACACACAGCAGGGTCAGGACTGAGAGAGAGAGAGAGGAGGCGCTGATCTCAGGGCAGTCTGTCTGCACACTCCCCTCCACACACAGCAGGATCATGACTGAGAGAGAGAGAGGAGGCGCTGATCTCAGGGCAGTCTGTCTGCACATTCCCCTCCACACATCTGAGGTGAAGGCAGGCAAGAAGATCCTGAGCCCTGCCTGTGCATTCCAGACAAACACCCACAGTATCACAGGGATCCCCTGACCACAGGTCTTCAACACATTGCAACAGCATTTCCAAAACAAAGCGCCAGGTTGCTTAGATTTTTTAAAAGGCACACTGTGCTACATGCGCTGGTGTGACAGAAAGCCAGGTGTAGAGTATGAGCAGGGAGATGTACTGAAATGATTGAATGATTCCTCAGGTGATGTTTTCCTTGCTTAGTCACAAAGCAGCAGGCCTGTTGTGTCGTTCCAGAAGTTCTCTGCTTCCATTGACGTCACACAGCCTCTATGATCTAGAGCAGGAGCACGCCTCAAAGTTCATCAAGGGCTTCTCAGAGTCACAGTTCATTCCCTGATAACCATTCTTCATTCGAGTCAGCTTCACTTTATCAAACAGGTTGCATTTCAACAGTGCCATTTCTGGATCTTTATCCCATCATTAATTGAAGCTTTGGCCCAGCCTGCTGGACTCATGAACATGTCACCACGTTTACTTAATGAATATATGAAATAAGCAAGCAGGCCTGTGCCAGTGCGCCCGGAGAGGTCTGGAAAACTGAGATGATCACATGCTGTGTTTGTTCATTAATTAGAAAAAAAAACGCTTTCCATCTTTCCCAAGAGCCCAGCGGTGCTAATTATAGAAACACACGCATGTCTCAGTCTGTCCTGCTGGGATGGGCTGTTTGAAACCCAGCCCTCAGCTCCTCACAGTGCAGAAAGCTAATGAAACACTTGTGCACCTCTCCAGGGCTGTTTGAAACCCAGCCCTCAGCTCCTCACAGTGCAGAAAGCTAATGAAACACTCCTGCACCTCTCCAGGGCTGTTTGAAACCCAGCCCACAGCTCCTCACAGTGCAGAAAGCTAATGAAACACTCCTGCACCTCTCCAGGGCTGTTTGAAACCCAGCCCTCAGCTCCTCACAGTGCAGAAAGATAATGAAACACTCGTGCACCTCTCCAGGGCTGTTTGAAACCCAGCCCTCAGCTCCTCGCAGTGCAGAAAGCTAATGAAACACTCGTGCACCTCTCCAGGGCTGTTTGAAACCCAGCCCTCAGCTCCTCACAGTGCAGAAAGCTAATGAAACACTCCTGCACCTCTCCAGGGCTGTTTGAAACCCAGCCCTCAGCTCCTCACAGTGCAGAAAGCTAATGAAACACTCCTGCACCTCTCCAGGGCTGTTTGAAACCCAGCCCTCAGCTCCTCACAGTGCAGAAAGCTAATGAAACACTCGTGCACCTCTCCAGGGCTGTTTGAAACCCAGCCCTCAGCTCCTCACAGTGCAGAAAGCTAATGAAACACTCCTGCACCTCTCCAGGGCTGTTTGAAACCCAGCCCTCAGCTCCTCACAGTGCAGAAAGCTAATGAAACACTCCTGCACCTCTCCAGGGCTGTTTGAAACCCAGCCCTCAGCTCCTCACAGTGCAGAAAGCTAATGAAACACTCCTGCACCTCTCCAGGGCTGTTTGAAACCCAGCCCTCAGCTCCTCACAGTGCAGAAAGCTAATGAAACACCTGTGCACCTCTCCAGGGCTGTTTGAAACCCAGCCCTCAGCTCCTCACAGTGCAGAAAGCTAATGAAACACTCGTGCACCTCTCCAGGGCTGTTTGAAACCCAGCCCTCAGCTCCTCACAGTGCAGAAAGCTAATGAAACACTCGTGCACCTCTCCAGGGCTGTTTGAAACCCAGCCCTCAGCTCCTCACAGTGCAGAAAGCTAATGAAACACTCGTGCACCTCTCCAGGGCTGTTTGAAACCCAGCCCTCAGCTCCTCACAGTGCAGAAAGCTAATGAAACACTCGTGCACCTCTCCAGGGCTGTTTGAAACCCAGCCCTCAGCTCCTCACAGTGCAGAAAGCTAATGAAACACTCGTGCACCTCTCCAGGGCTGTTTGAAACCCAGCCCTCAGCTCCTCACAGTGCAGAAAGCTAATGAAACACTCGTGCACCTCTCCAGGGCTGTTTGAAACCCAGCCCTCAGCTCCTCACAGTGCAGAAAGCTAATGAAACACTCGTGCACCTCTCCAGGGCTGTTTGAAACCCAGCCCTCAGCTCCTCACAGTGCAGAAAGCTAATGAAACACTCGTGCACCTCTCCAGGGCTGTTTGAAACCCAGCCCTCAGCTCCTCACAGTGCAGAAAGCTAATGAAACACTCGTGCACCTCTCCAGGGCTGTTTGAAACCCAGCCCTCAGCTCCTCACAGTGCAGAAAGCTAATGAAACACTCCTGCACCTCTCCAGGGCTGTTTGAAACCCAGCCCTCAGCTCCTCACAGTGCAGAAAGCTAATGAAACACTCCTGCACCTCTCCAGGGCTGTTTGAAACCCAGCCCTCAGCTCCTCACAGTGCAGAAAGCTAATGAAACACTCGTGCACCTCTCCAGGGCTGTTTGAAACCCAGCCCTCAGCTCCTCACAGTGCAGAAAGCTAATGAAACACTCGTGCACCTCTCCAGGGCTGTTTGAAACCCAGCCCTCAGCTCCTCACAGTGCAGAAAGCTAATGAAACACTCGTGCACCTCTCCAGGGCTGTTTGAAACCCAGCCCTCAGCTCCTCACAGTGCAGAAAGCTAATGAAACACTCGTGCACCTCTCCAGGGCTGTTTGAAACCCAGCCCTCAGCTCCTCACAGTGCAGAAAGCTAATGAAACACTCGTGCACCTCTCCAGGGCTGTTTGAAACCCAGCCCTCAGCTCCTCACAGTGCAGAAAGCTAATGAAACACTCGTGCACCTCTCCAGGGCTGTTTGAAACCCAGCCCTCAGCTCCTCACAGTGCAGAAAGCTAATGAAACACTCGTGCACCTCTCCAGGGCTGTTTGAAACCCAGCCCTCAGCTCCTCACAGTGCAGAAAGCTAATGAAACACTCCTGCACCTCTCCAGGGCTGTTTGAAACCCAGCCCTCAGCTCCTCACAGTGCAGAAAGCTAATGAAACACTCCTGCACCTCTCCAGGGCTGTTTGAAACCCAGCCCTCAGCTCCTCACAGTGCAGAAAGCTAATGAAACACTCCTGCACCTCTCCAGGGCTGTTTGAAACCCAGCCCTCAGCTCCTCACAGTGCAGAAAGCTAATGAAACACTCGTGCACCTCTCCAGGGCTGTTTGAAACCCAGCCCTCAGCTCCTCACAGTGCAGAAAGCTAATGAAACACTCCTGCACCTCTCCAGGGCTGTTTGAAACCCAGCCCTCAGCTCCTCACAGTGCAGAAAGCTAATGAAACACTCCTGCACCTCTCCAGGGCTGTTTGAAACCCAGCCCTCAGCTCCTCACAGTGCAGAAAGCTAATGAAACACTCCTGCACCTCTCCAGGGCTGTTTGAAACCCAGCCCTCAGCTCCTCACAGTGCAGAAAGCTAATGAAACACCTGTGCACCTCTCCAGGGCTGTTTGAAACCCAGGGGCTCACAGTCTGCTGCTTCAAGGCACCGGTATTTAAAAACTACACAAAATGAACGCAGCGCTGACCAGCACATTGAGACATAAGAATATCCATGTCACATGAGAGACTGTTAAAGGATGAGACTGTACAAGTGCAGGCTTCCTTCCATAGATCCAGTCTGTACAGTACAGGTCCTGTAGAGTGGATTCCACAGACTCAGAGCTCAGTCTGTACAGTACAGGTCCTGTAGAGTGGATTCCACAGACTCCGAGCCCAGCCTGTACAGTACAGGTTGTAGAGTGGATTCCACAGACTCAGAGCCCAGCCTGTATAGTACAGGTTGTAGAGTGGATTCCACAGACTCAGAGCCCAGCCTGTACAGTACAGGTTGTAGAGTGGATTCCACAGACTCAGAGCCCAGCCTGTACAGTACAGGTCCTGTAGAGTGGATTCCACAGACTCAGAGCCCAATCTGTACAGTACAGGTTGTAGAGTGGATTCCACAGACTCAGAGCCCAGCCTGTACAGTACAGGTCCTGTAGAGTGGATTCCACAGACTCAGAGCCCAGCCTGTACAGTACAGGTCCTGTAGAGTGGATTCCACAGACTCAGAGCCCAGTCTGTACAGTACAGGTCCTGTAGAGTGGATTCCACAGACTCAGAGCCCAGTCTGGCTGTTTATTCTCTCAACAGACAATTTAACCCCTGCATGCCTGACTCAAACAATTCCAACCTGCTCCGTTCACGTGGAAGACATTTCCACAATACATTCAGAATGGCGACATAGTGAAATATAACCGCATCATATTGGAATATGTTAGTCTTGCAGAGTATATTCCAAACTATATTTTTTAAATACTTTAATAAGTTTTTGCCACTTAATTCATTGTCACATATTCAGAATCAGATTTGTGAGGCACAATACATTATACTGCCATGTGGGGACTGTGTGCCGTGACAACTTGAGCTGCAGACAGACAGGCAGACAGACAGACAAACAAACAGACAGACACACACACAGACAGACAGACAGACAGACACACAGGCAGACAGACAGACAGACAGACAAAAAGACAGACAGACAGACAGAGACAGACAGACAGACAGGCAGACACACAGACACAAGCAGGCAGGCAGACAGACAGACAGACAGACAGGCAGACAAACAGACAAACAAACAGACAGACACAGACAGGCAGGCAGGCAGGCAGGCAGGCAGGCAGACAGACAGACAGACAGACACACAGGCAGGCAGACACACAGACAGGCAGACAGACAGACAGACACACAGACAGGCAGGCAGACAGACAGACAGACAGACAGACAGGCAGGCAGGCAGACAGACAGACAGACAGGCAGACAGGCAGACAGACAGGCAGACAGGCAGCGATGTCAAGCTCTGTAGTGTCCAGTCCAGTACAGCATGAGGCAGGGCCACCACACCTGCAGGGAGCTGCTGTACAAACTGGAGGAGACAGATTTACTATCGCTTCTCCCCAGGACAAAACAAACACACAGTATCAATGCTATCAAAAACTAGTAAAGCCAGCTGTATGTTTGCACGTGTCCTTCATTTAAACACAGTCACAGGCCCAGAGAGATCCCCGCTGCCACTCGGCTTGAGTCCCGTCTCCGGCGCGCGCAGGGACTGTCTCTCTTCATCAGCAGCACAGCAGGGGCGGGCTGGTGGTGAAGAATGAAGGCAGCCAGCCAGCAGTACAAGGACTGCACAGGTAGGAAGTATCGAGCCGGTATTTCTACTTCCAGGATTAGGAACAGGCCTTCTTTTCTTTTTTTGTAAACAGAGGGTGGGGGGGGGGGGGGGCAGGAGAGAAACTTGTGCCCTAAACTATAACTGCAACTGAGAACAGACTGACAGACAATATGAGACACTATCCCTCTAACCCAGAACACTGACACTCAGAAACAGCCCCCTCCACACTCTCTTAGCTGGATCCGATCCCTCTAACCCAGAACACTGACACTAAGAAACAGCCCCCTCCACACCCTCTTAGCTGGATCCGATCCCTCTAACACAGAACACTGACACTCAGAAACAGCCCCCTCCACACCCTCCACACCTAACAATAATACCCCCCCACACCAACAGACCTGAATCTACACCCTCCCCGTGCAGACACACACACACACACCCTAACCTGACACTATCCTCTCTAACCTCTCTCCTCCCTATGTGCACACACACACACACCCTAACCTTGCTCTCCTCTCCTCCCTCGCTCTCCTCTCCTCCCCTCTCGCTCACACTCTCTCCAGTTTCTGGTCTCAATGCTCGATCTGCAGACCCTCCTTTTTGCTGCTTGGTGGTTTGAAGCTGTTCATCTCCTGAAATGTGAGCTCTGTGGGGAGAGAGAGAATCACGTGAGGGGGCGGGAGCTCTGTGTGGAGAGAGAGAATCACGTGAGGGGGAGGGAGCTCTGTGTGGAGAGAGAGAATCACGTGAGGGAGCGGGAGCTCTGTGTGGAGAGAGAGAATCACGTGAGGGAGAGGGAGCTCTGTGTGGAGAGAGAGAATCACGTGAGGGGGAGGGAGCTCTGTGTGGAGAGAATCACGTGAGGGGTCGGGAGCTCTGTGTGGAGAGAATCACGTGAGGGGGCGGGAGCTCTGTGTGGAGAGAGAGAGAATCACGTGAGGGAGCGGGAGCTCTGTGTGGAGAGAGAGAATCACGTGAGGGGGAGGGAGCTCTGTGTGGAGAGAATCACGTGAGGGAGAGGGAGCTCTGTGTGGAGAGAGAGAATCACGTGAGGGGGAGGGAGCTCTGTGTGGAGAGAATCACGTGAGGGGGAGGGAGCTCTGTGTGGAGAGAATCACGTGAGGGAGCGGGAGCTCTGTGTGGAGAGAGAGAATCACGTGAGGGGGAGGGAGCTCTGTGTGGAGAGAATCACGTGAGGGGGCGGGAGCTCTGTGTGGAGAGAATCACGTGAGGGGGAGGGAGCTCTGTGTGGAGAGAGAGAGAATCACGTGAGGGGGCGGGAGCTCTGTGTGGAGAGAATCACGTGAGGGAGAGGGAGCTCTGTGTGGAGAGAGAGAATCACGTGAGGGGTCGGGAGCTCTGTGTGGAGAGAGAGAATCACGTGAGGGGGAGGGAGCTCTGTGTGGAGAGAATCACGTGAGGGGGCGGGAGCTCTGTGTGGAGAGAATCACGTGAGGGAGAGGGAGCTCTGTGTGGAGAGAATCACGTGAGGGGGAGGGAGCTCTGTGTGGAGAGAATCACGTGAGGGGGCGGGAGCTCTGTGTGGAGAGAATCACGTGAGGGAGAGGGAGCTCTGTGTGGAGAGAGAGAATCACGTGAGGGAGAGGGAGCTCTGTGTGGAGAGAATCACGTGAGGGGGCGGGATCTCTGTGTGGAGAGAATCACGTGAGGGGGCGGGAGCTCTGTGTGGAGAGAGAGAATCACGTGAGGGGGAGGGAGCTCTGTGTGGAGAGAGAGAGAATCACGTGAGGGGGCGGGAGCTCTGTGTGGAGAGAGAGAATCACGTGAGGGAGAGGGAGCTCTGTGTGGAGAGAGAGAATCACGTGAGGGAGCGGGAGCTCTGTGTGGAGAGAGAGAATCACGTGAGGGGGAGGGAGCTCTGTGTGGAGAGAGAGAATCACGTGAGGGAGCGGGAGCTCTGTGTGGAGAGAGAGAATCACGTGAGGGGTCGGGAGCTCTGTGTGGAGAGAATCACGTGAGGGAGCGGGAGCTCTGTGTGGAGAGAGAGAATCACGTGAGGGAGAGGGAGCTCTGTGTGGAGAGAGAGAATCACGTGAGGGGGAGGGAGCTCTGTGTGGAGAGAATCACGTGAGGGGTCGGGAGCTCTGTGTGGAGAGAATCACGTGAGGGGGCGGGAGCTCTGTGTGGAGAGAGAGAGAATCACGTGAGGGAGAGGGAGCTCTGTGTGGAGAGAGAGAATCACGTGAGGGGGAGGGAGCTCTGTGTGGAGAGAATCACGTGAGGGAGAGGGAGCTCTGTGTGGAGAGAGAGAATCACGTGAGGGGGAGGGAGCTCTGTGTGGAGAGAATCACGTGAGGGGGAGGGAGCTCTGTGTGGAGAGAATCACGTGAGGGAGCGGGAGCTCTGTGTGGAGAGAGAGAATCACGTGAGGGGGAGGGAGCTCTGTGTGGAGAGAATCACGTGAGGGGGCGGGAGCTCTGTGTGGAGAGAATCACGTGAGGGGGAGGGAGCTCTGTGTGGAGAGAGAGAGAATCACGTGAGGGGGCGGGAGCTCTGTGTGGAGAGAATCACGTGAGGGAGAGGGAGCTCTGTGTGGAGAGAGAGAATCACGTGAGGGGTCGGGAGCTCTGTGTGGAGAGAGAGAATCACGTGAGGGGGAGGGAGCTCTGTGTGGAGAGAATCACGTGAGGGGGCGGGAGCTCTGTGTGGAGAGAATCACGTGAGGGAGAGGGAGCTCTGTGTGGAGAGAATCACGTGAGGGGGAGGGAGCTCTGTGTGGAGAGAATCACGTGAGGGGGCGGGAGCTCTGTGTGGAGAGAATCACGTGAGGGAGAGGGAGCTCTGTGTGGAGAGAGAGAATCACGTGAGGGAGAGGGAGCTCTGTGTGGAGAGAATCACGTGAGGGGGAGGGAGCTCTGTGTGGAGAGAATCACGTGAGGGGGCGGGAGCTCTGTGTGGAGAGAGAGAATCACGTGAGGGGGAGGGAGCTCTGTGTGGAGAGAGAGAGAATCACGTGAGGGGGCGGGAGCTCTGTGTGGAGAGAGAGAATCACGTGAGGGAGAGGGAGCTCTGTGTGGAGAGAATCACGTGAGGGGGAGGGAGCTCTGTGTGGAGAGAGAGAATCACGTGAGGGGGAGGGAGCTCTGTGTGGAGAGAATCACGTGAGGGGGAGGGAGCTCTGTGTGGAGAGAGAGAGAATCACGTGAGGGAGAGGGAGCTCTGTGTGGAGAGAATCACGTGAGGGGGCGGGAGCTCTGTGTGGAGAGAATCACGTGAGGGAGAGGGAGCTCTGTGTGGAGAGAATCACGTGAGGGGGAGGGAGCTCTGTGTGGAGAGAGAGAATCACGTGAGGGGGAGGGAGCTCTGTGTGGAGAGAATCACGTGAGGGGGAGGGAGCTCTGTGTGGAGAGAGAGAATCATGTGAGGGGGAGGGAGCTCTGTGTGGAGAGAATCACGTGAGGGAGAGGGAGCTCTGTGTGGAGAGAGAGAATCACGTGAGGGAGAGGGAGCTCTGTGTGGAGAGAATCACGTGAGGGGGCGGGAGCTCTGTGTGGAGAGAATCACGTGAGGGAGAGGGAGCTCTGTGTGGAGAGAATCACGTGAGGGAGCGGGAGCTCTGTGTGGAGAGAGAGAATCACGTGAGGGGGAGGGAGCTCTGTGTGGAGAGAATCACGTGAGGGGGAGGGAGCTCTGTGTGGAGAGAATCACGTGAGGGGGAGGGAGCTCTGTGTGGAGAGAGAGAATCACGTGAGGGAGCGGGAGCTCTGTGTGGAGAGAGAGAATCACGTGAGGGAGCGGGAGCTCTGTGAGGAGAGAGAGAATCACGTGAGGGAGAGGGAGCTCTGTGTGGAGAGAATCACGTGAGGGAGCGGGAGCTCTGTGTGGAGAGAATCACGTGAGGGGGCGGGAGCTCTGTGTGGAGAGAGAGAATCACGTGAGGGGGCGGGAGCTCTGTGTGGAGAGAATCACGTGAGGGGGAGGGAGCTCTGTGTGGAGAGAATCACGTGAGGGAGAGGGAGCTCTGTGTGGAGAGAGAGAATCACGTGAGGGAGAGGGAGCTCTGTGTGGAGAGAGAGAATCACGTGAGGGGGCGGGAGCTCTGTGTGGAGAGAATCACGTGAGGGAGAGGGAGCTCTGTGTGGAGAGAATCACGTGAGGGGGCAGGAGCTCTGTGTGGAGAGAGAAAATCAGGTGAGGGGGCGGGAGCTCTGTGAGGAGAGAGAGAATCACGTGAGGGAGCGGGAGCTCTGTGTGGAGAGAATCACGTGAGGGAGAGGGAGCTCTGTGTGGAGAGAATCACGTGAGGGGGCGGGAGCTCTGTGTGGAGAGAGAGAATCACGTGAGGGGGCGGGAGCTCTGTGTGGAGAGAGAGAATCACGTGAGGGAGCGGGAGCTCTGTGTGGAGAGAATCACGTGAGGGGGCGGGAGCTCTGTGTGGAGAGAGAGAATCACGTGAGGGGGCGGGAGCTCTGTGTGGAGAGAGAGAATCACGTGAGGGAGCGGGAGCTCTGTGTGGAGAGAATCACGTGAGGGAGAGGGAGCTCTGTGTGGAGAGAATCACGTGAGGGGGCGGGAGCTCTGTGTGGAGAGAATCACGTGAGGGAGAGGGAGCTCTGTGTGGAGAGAATCACGTGAGGGAGCGGGAGCTCTGTGTGGAGAGAGAGAATCACGTGAGGGAGCGGGAGCTCTGTGTGGAGAGAATCACGTGAGGGGGCGGGAGCTCTGTGTGGAGAGAATCACGTGAGGGAGCGGGAGCTCTGTGTGGAGAGAATCATGTGAGGGAGAGGGAGCTCTGTGTGGAGAGAATCACGTGAGGGAGAGGGAGCTCTGTGAGGAGAGAGAGAATCACGTGAGGGAGCGGGAGCTCTGTGTGGAGAGAATCACGTGAGGGAGAGGGAGCTCTGTGTGGAGAGAATCACGTGAGGGAGCGGGAGCTCTGTGGAGAGAGAGAGAATCACGTGAGGGGGCGGGAGCTCTGTGTGGAGAGAATCACGTGAGGGGGCGGGAGCTCTGTGAGGAGAGAGAGAATCACGTGAGGGAGCGGGAGCTCTGTGTGGAGAGAATCACGTGAGGGGGCGGGAGCTCTGTGTGGAGAGAATCACGTGAGGGGGCGGGAGCTCTGTGTGGAGAGAATCACGTGAGGGGGCGGGAGCTCTGTGTGGAGAGAGAGAGAATCACGTGAGGGGGCGGGAGCTCTGTGTGGAGAGAGAGAATCACGTGAGGGAGCGGGAGCTCTGTGAGGAGAGAGAGAATCACGTGAGGGGGCGGGAGCTCTGTGTGGAGAGAGAGAATCACGTGAGGGGGCGGGAGCTCTGTGTGGAGAGAGAGAATCACGTGAGGGGGAGGGAGCTCTGTGAGGAGAGAGAGAATCACGTGAGGGCGAGGGAGCTCTGTGTGGAGAGAATCACGTGAGGGGGAGGGAGCTCTGTGTGGAGAGAATCACGTGAGGGGGAGGGAGCTCTGTGTGGAGAGAATCACGTGAGGGAGCGGGAGCTCTGTGTGGAGAGAATCACGTGAGGGAGCGGGAGCTCTGTGTGGAGAGAGAGAATCACGTGAGGGAGCGGGAGCTCTGTGTGGAGAGAATCACGTGAGGGGGAGGGAGCTCTGTGTGGAGAGAATCACGTGAGGGAGCGGGAGCTCTGTGTGGAGAGAATCACGTGAGGGGGCGGGAGCTCTGTGTGGAGAGAATCACGTGAGGGGGAGGGAGCTCTGTGTGGAGAGAATCACGTGAGGGGGAGGGAGCTCTGTGTGGAGAGAATCACGTGAGGGAGCGGGAGCTCTGTGTGGAGAGAATCACGTGAGGGGGCGGGAGCTCTGTGTGGAGAGAATCACGTGAGGGAGAGGGAGCTCTGTGTGGAGAGAGAGAATCACGTGAGGGGGAGGGAGCTCTGTGTGGAGAGAATCACGTGAGGGAGCGGGAGCTCTGTGTGGAGAGAATCACGTGAGGGGGCGGGAGCTCTGTGTGGAGAGAATCACGTGAGGGAGCGGGAGCTCTGTGTGGAGAGAGAGAATCACGTGAGGGAGCGGGAGCTCTGTGTGGAGAGAATCACGTGAGGGGGCGGGAGCTCTGTGTGGAGAGAATCACGTGAGGGAGCGGGAGCTCTGTGTGGAAAGAATGACGTGAGGGAGCTGTGAGATATGAAGCTGGCCGTGTTTCCACACAGACATGTCTTTCAGGTTAGGAGTGGAGGGGAGCTGTGAGATATGAAGCTGGCCATGTTTCCACACAGACATGTCTTTCAGCTGTTTGGATTTCTGCTGTATAGTGTGGCACACAAACACAACTCAACCTCCTCCCAATAGTGACACACCTGTGAACCTGCCACACCCATCACCACGGCAACCAGGGCAGGTGCAGGGCTGGGCAGGGCAGGGAGGCTGAGTTTTAGCAGAAGCCCAGTTAGACACAAGATGCACCATCATCTCTGCAGGCTGGCATGAGAATCGAGGGGGAAGTGAGGTGAGGCTGGGGAGGGGAGGGGAGGTGAGGGGAGGGGTGGTGAGCAGGCTGGTTATAGCGGATAGGAAATCAGCTGTTTCTCTCCAGAGCAATGTGAAGGCACCGGCTCAGGGGGTGATGAGCAGGCTGGTTATAGCGGATAGGAAATCAGCTGTTTCTCTCCAGAGCAATGTGAAGGCACCTGCTCAGGGGGTGATGAAGGCTGGAAATCAGACCCTTTGCAAAGAGCACACGTGAAATTTGCTCCCTCACCTTTCCACTCCTCCAGGGTGCGCTGCTTGCTCTCCAAGGTCTCGTCGTAGGGCTCTGCCTCGGGCTCGTCGTCCGGGTCGTGATACTGAGAGAAGTACGGATGAGAGAGCGCCTCGGCAGCCGCCACGCGCCCGTCACAGTCCAGAACCAGCATGCGCTTCAGCAAGTCTACAGCTAAACACAGAGAATCAGATACACACACACAGAGACACACACAGGAACCTAATGAGATCACACACGCACGCACGCACGCACGCACGCACGCACACAGGAACCTAATGAGATCACACACGCGATCACACACGCACGCACGCACGCACGCACGCACACAGAGACACACACAGGAACCTAATGAGATCACACACACGCACTCACGCACGCACGCACGCACGCGCACGCACACACACGCACACACACACACACACTCAGAGACACACACACACACACACACCACCACCCCAGCCTCTTACCCAGAGGGTTGGCTCCCCTGAACATCTCCTCCAGGTCCTGCTGGGGCATGTAGGGCAGTGACTCGATGTACTTCCTGGCCTGCAAAAAGAGAGGCAGGAGAGTTGCTGTCGGGGGGGGGGGGGCTTCTGGACAAAGCAGCCGGGTCAGACAAACCCAGACAAACCAGACAAATCCAGGCAAACCAGGCAACCCCAGACAACCCAGACAACCCAGACAAACCCAGACAAACCCAGACAAACCAGACAACCCCAGACAAAACCAGGCAACCCAGACAACCCCAGGCAACCCCAGACAACCCCAGACAAATTAGACAACCCTAGATGGATTAGGGAGTGGTTAACAGGTAGAAAACAGAAAGTACTGATTAGAGGAGAAACCTCAAAATGGAGTGAGGTAACCAGTGGTGTACCACAGGGATCAGTATTAGGTCCTCTGCTATTCCTAATCTACATTAATGATTTAGACTCTGATATAGTAAGCAAACTCGTTAAATTTGCAGACGACACAAAAATAGGAGGAGTGGCAGACACTGTTGAAGCAGCAAAGGTCATTCAAAATGATCTAGACAGCATTCAAAATTGGGCAGACACATGGCAAATGAAATTTAATAGAGAAAAGTGTAAAGTATTGCATGCGGGCAATAAAAATGTGCATTATAAATATCAGATGGGAGATAGTGAAATTGAAGAAGGGAACTATGAAAAAGACCTAGGAGTTTATGTTGACTCAGAAATGTCTTCATCTAGACAATGTGGGGAAGCTATAAAAAAGGCTAACAAGATGCTTGGATATATTGTGAGAAGTGTTGAATTTAAATCAAGGGAAGTAATGTTAAAACTCTACAATGCATTAGTAAGACCTCACCTAGAATATTGTGTTCAGTTCTGGTCACCTCGTTACAAAAAGGATATTGCTGCTCTAGAAAGAGTGCAAAGAAGAGCGACCAGAATTATCCCGGGTTTAAAAGGCATGTCGTATGCAGACAGGCTAAAAGAATTGAATCTATTCAGTCTTGAACAAAGAAGACTACGCGGCGATCTGATTCAAACATTCAAAATCCTAAAAGGTATAGACAATGTCAACCCGGGGGACTTCTTTGACGTGAAAAAAGAAAAAAGGACCAGGGGTCATAAATGGAGATTAGATAAAGGGGCATTCAGAACAGAAAATAGGAGGCACTTTTTTACACAGAGAATTGTGAGGGTCTGGAACCAACTCCCCAGTAATGTTGTTGAAGCTGACACCCTGGGATCCTTCAAGAAGCTGCTTGATGAGATTCTGGGATCAATAAGCTACTAACAACCAAACAAGCAAGATGGGCTGAATGGCCTCCTCTCGTTTGTAAACTTTCTTATGTTCTTATGTTCTTATAACCCCAGGCAAACCAGACAAACCCCAGACAAACCCAGACAAACCCAGGCAAACCAGACAACCCCAGACAAACCAGACAAACCCAGACAAACCAGACAAACCCAGACAAAACCAGGCAACCCAGACAAACCCAGACAAACCCAGACAAACCCAGGCAAACCAGACAACCCCAGACAAACCCAGACAACCCCAGACAAATCAGACAAACCCAAACAAATCCAGACAAACCCAGACAAACTCCCTGAGCAGCACAGCCTCCCCTCTCTGATCCCGATCATACCTTGGAGGGGAGGGGAGTGTGCTGAGAGATGGGGTGCTGCTGGGAGATGGGTGCTGAGATGGGAGATGGGTGGTGGGAGGCAGTGGTGGGTGGTGGGAGGCAGGGTGCAGGGTGCTGGGAGATGGGTGCAGGGAGATGGGAGACGGCTGCAGGGAGACAGGCGCAGGGTGCTGGGAAATGGCTGCAGGGAGACGGGCGCAGAGTGCTGAGACGGTTGCAGGGAGACGGGTGCAGGGAGATGGGAGACGGGCGCAGGGAGACAGGTGCAGGGTGCTGGGAGACGGTTGCAGGGAGACGGGCGCAGAGTGCTGAGACGGTCGCAGGGAGACGGGTGCAGGGAGATGGGAGACGGGCGCAGGGAGACAGGCGCAGGGTGCTGGGAGACAGTTGCAGGGAGACGGGCGCAGAGTGCTGAGACGGTCGCAGGGAGACGGGTGCAGGGAGATGGGAGACGGGCGCAGGGAGACAGGCGCAGGGTGCTGGGAGACGGTTGCAGGGAGACAGGCGCAGGGAGATGGGAGACGGGCGCAGGGAGACGGGCGCAGGGTGTTGGGAGACGGCTGCAGGGAGACAGGCGCAGGGTGCAGGGAGACGGGTGCAGGGTGCTGGGAGATGGCTGCAGGGTGCTGGGAGACGGCTGCAGGGTGCTGGGAGACGGTTGCAGGGAGACGGTTGCAGGGAGACGGTTGCAGGGAGACAGGCGCAGGGTGCTGGGAGACGGCTGCAGGGAGATGGGCGCAGGGTGATGGGAGACGGGCGCAGGGTGTTGGGAGACGGCTGCAGGGAGACAGGCGCAGGGTGCTGGGAGACAGCTGCAGGGAGACGGGCGCAGGGTGCAGGGAGACGGGTGCAGGGTGCTGGGAGATGGCTGCAGGATGCTGGGAGACGGCTGCAGGGTGCTGGGAGACAGCGTGCAGGGTGCTGGGAGACGGTTGCAGGGAGACGGTTGCAGGGAGACAGGCGCAGGGTGCTGGGAGACGGCTGCAGGGAGACGGTTGCAGGGAGACAGGCGCAGGGTGCTGGGAGACGGCTGCAGGGAGATGGGCGCAGGGTGATGGGAGACGGGCGCAGGGTGTTGGGAGACGGCTGCAGGGAGACAGGCGCAGGGTGCTGGGAGACGGCTGCAGGGAGATGGGCGCAGGGTGCTGGGAGACAGCTGCAGGGAGACGGGAGGTGCTTGTTTAGAGGCAGCAGCAGCAGCTCGACTCACGTGTTCAGAGGAAATTTTCTTGAGCAGATCTGGACTCGGCGTCCCCACCACCTCCATTATCCTCTTCAACTGGTCGATGTCTGCAGAGAGGAGGAGTCAAGGAGCCAAGGAGCCCCAGACACACACTGCACTCTCCAGCCCATGACATGATTTTATAAATCCTACTGCTCAGCGGTCAAGCACGTCCACTCACTGTGTGGAGCTCACAGTGCAGTTCTGAAAGAAGCATGCGTTCAAGCTAGCCTGCATTTTCACATCAAAAAATATCTGCTGCCATACAGGCTTGAAAAAAAGCTCTCAGTTTGCAAGCCTGGTCTGTTACACTTCCAAGCATGTAATTGGCTGCAAATCATGCCAGTCATTAGGGGAAGCAGCCGGTTGGCTGATGAGGTTATGACAGGAAAGAAGTGTGAGAGAGACGGTGCGGAAGGATACAATGAGAGAGACAGTGTGAGAGAGAGACGGGAGGAAACAGTGAGAGAGAGACAGTGAGAGAGAGACAGTGAGAGAGAGACAGTGTGAGAGAGAGACGGGAGGAAACAGTGACAGAGAGACAGAGAGAGAGACGGGGCAGAGAGACAGTGTGAGAGAGAGACGGGAAGTAACAGTGAGAGAGACACAGTGAGAGAGAGAGACAGTGTGAGAGAGACAGTGCGGAAGGATACAGTGAGAGAGACAGTGAGAGAGAGAGACGGGAAGTAACAGTGAGAGAGAGACAGTGAGAGAGAGAGACAGTGTGAGAGAGAGACGGGATGAAACAGTGACAGAGAGACAGAGAGAGAGACGGGGCAGAGAGACAGTGTGAGAGAGAGACGGGAGGAAACAGTGACAGAGAGACAGAGAGAGACGGGGCAGAGAGACAGTGTGAGAGAGAGACGGGAGGAAACAGTGACAGAGAGACAGAGAGAGAGACGGGGCAGAGAGACAGTGTGTGAGAGAGAGACGGGAGGAAACAGTGACAGAGAGACAGAGAGAGAGACGGGGCAGAAGGATACAGTCATTTCCTGGAAACAGTGCCTTCCCCTTCAGCAGCTCCGCCATGATGCAGCCCACAGACCAGATATCCACTGGGGAAGGAAGGATTCACATCAGAATCTCTGCAGCCACAACAGCAAGACTGAGCAGCCTCAGAGAGAACAACACTACCATCTAGTGCCATTCTGGAGAATGACAGCCTATCCAAAAATATCCTTGATGCATTTCTCAACAGACTTAAAAAAAAAACGAAAATCACAGGTTCAAATCAAAGGGAGGTGAGGGGAGAGCTGTGTCTGCGTCTCTACCGGTCTGGTTATAGTGCATCCAGTTGAGCATGATCTCCGGGGCCCGGTACCACCGCGTCGCCACGTAGCCTGTCATCTCATCGTCCGTCTGCCGAGCCAGACCGAAGTCGAGGATCTGTGGAGAGGAGAGAGCAGTGAGACCTGGACCAGGAGCCCTGCAGAGATCACAATGCAGAACCTGCAGACTGAGCACAGAGCTGTGCTGCACCAGCCTGGAAACGCACAGTACAAACACAAACCACAGGGATCACAATGCAGAACCTGCAGACTGAGCACAGAGCTGTGCTGCACCAGCCTGGAAACACACAGTACAAACACAAACCACAGGGATCACGATGCAGAACCTGCAGACTGAGCACAGAGCTGTGCTGCACCAGCCTGGAAACACACAGTACAAACACAAACCACAGGGATCACAATGCAGAACCTGCAGACTGAGCACAGAGCTGTGCTGCACCAGCCTGGAAACGCACAGTACAAACACAAACCACAGGGATCACGATGCAGAACCTGCAGACTGAGCACAGAGCTGTGCTGCACCAGCCTGGAAACACACAGTACAAACACAAACCACAGGGATCACAATGCAGAACCTGCAGACTGAGCACAGAGCTGTGCTGCACCAGCCTGGAAACGCACAGTACAAACACAAACCACAGGGATCACAATGCAGAACCTGCAGACTGAGCACAGAGCTGTGCTGCACCAGCCTGGAAACGCACAGTACAAACACAAACCACAGGGATCACGATGCAGAACCTGCAGACTGAGCACAGAGCTGTGCTGCACCAGCCTGGAAATGCACAGTACAAACACAAACCACAGGGATCACGATGCAGAACCTGCAGACTGAGCACAGAGCTGTGCTGCACCAGCCTGGAAACGCACAGTACAAACACAAACCACAGGGATCACGATGCAGAACCTGCAGACTGAGCACAGAGCTGTGCTGCACCAGCCTGGAAACGCACAGTACAAACACAAACCACAGGGATCACGATGCAGAACCTGCAGACTGAGCACAGAGCTGTGCTGCACCAGCCTGGAAACACACAGTACAAACACAAACCACAGGGATCACGATGCAGAACCTGCAGACTGAGCACAGAGCTGTGCTGCACCAGCCTGGAAACGCACAGTACAAACACAGCTCCTCCCCTGAGCCTGGCTATAGCTTCACTAACATGGCTTTGACACATCACTGAGCTGGACTTTACACATGGTGCCTGGTACACCGACTGCTGCCCACAACTTTGAGGGATTTAAGACACAAAGATTTCACTGATAAGAGGTGTCTGTGTGTAGGCGTGTGTGTGCGTGTGTCTGTTTAGGTGTGTGTAAGCGTGTGTGTGTGTGTGTATGTGTGTGTTTCTCTGTGGAAGAGTGTGTGTGTGTGTGTGTTTCTCTGAGTAGGTGTGTGTGTGTATCTCTGTGTAGGTGTGTGGTGTGTGTGTCTCTGTGTAGAGGTGTGTGTGTGTGTGTGTGTTTCTCTGTGTAGGTGTGTGTGTGTGTATCTGTGTAGGTGTGTGGTATGTGTGTCTGTGTAGAGGGGTGTGTGTGTGTGTGTCTCTGTGTAGAGGGGTGTGTGTGTGTGTGTGTGGTGTGTGTGTGTCTCTGTGTAGAGGGGTGTGTGTGTGTGTGGTGTGTGTGTCTCTGTGTAGAGGGGTGTGTGTGTGTGTGTGTGGTGTGTGTGTGTCTGTGTAGAGGGGTGTGTGTGTGGTGTGTGTGTATCTCTGTGTAGAGGGGTGTGTGTGTGTGTGTGTGTGTGTAGAGGTGTGTGTGTGTGTGGGTGTGTGTCTCTGTGTAGAGGTGTGTGTGTGTGTGTGTTCATGTTCAGGGTGTGTGTGTGTGTGTGTGTGTGTGTGTGTGTGTGTGTGTGTGTGTCTCTGTGTAGAGGGGTGTGTGTGTGGTGTGTGTGTATCTCTGTGTAGAGGGGTGTGTGTGTGTGTGTGTGTGTGTGTGTGTGTGGGTGTGTGTCTCTGTGTAGAGGTGTGTGTGTGTGTGTGTTCATGTTCAGGGTGTGTGTGTGTGTGTGTGTGTGTGTGTGTGGTGTGTGTGTCTCTGTGTAGAGGGGTGTGTGTGTGGTGTGTGTGTATCTCTGTGTAGAGGGGTGTGTGTGTGTGTGTGTGTGTGTGTGTGTGTGGGTGTGTGTCTCTGTGTAGAGGTGTGTGTGTGTGTGTGTTCATGTTCAGGGTGTGTGTGTGTGTGTGTGTGTGTGTGTGTGTGTGTGTTCATGTTCAGGGTGTGTGTGTGTGTGTGTGTGTGTGTGTGTGTGTGTGTGTGTGTAGAGGTGTGTGTGTGTGTGTAGAGGTGTGTGTGTGTGGGGGTGTGTGTCTCTGTGTAGAGGTGTGTGTGTGTGTGTGTGTGTGTGTAGGTGTGTGTGTGTGTGTTCATGTTCAGGGTGTGTGTGTGTGTGTGTTCATGTTCAGGGTGTGTGTGTGTGTGTGTTCATGTTCAGGGTGTGTGTGTGTGTGTGTGTGTGTGTGTGTGTGTGTGTGTGTTCATGTTCAGGGTGTGTGTGTGTGTGTGTGTGTGTGTGTGTGTGTGTGTTCATGTTCAGGGTGTGTGTGTGTGTGTGTGTGTGTGTGTGTGTGTGTGTGTGTGTGTGTGTGTGTGTGTGTGTGGGTGGGTGTTTCTCTGTGAAAGCGTGTGTAATTGCATGTAATAGAAAGACCCACCCGGAGCTCACAGTCTTCATTCACAGCCACATTGCTGGGCTTCAGGTCCTGGAGGAACAAACAGAATGAGCAGAGTCAGCACGGCTGCAAACTGAAACAGAGAACTGCATAACCACCCCCTGTAGCATAACCACCCCCTGTAGCATCCCCTCTGAAATGAACTGCATAACCACCCCCTGTAGCATAACCACCCCCTGCAGCATAACCACCCCCTGCAGCAGAACCACCCCCTGCAGCAGAACCACCCCCTGCAGCAGAACCACCCCCTGTAGCATAACCACCCCCTGTAGCAGAACCACCCCCTGCAGCATAACCACACCCTGTAGCATCTCCTCTGAACTGAACTGCACTGGGGCTGGGGAGGGGGGCGACCGGAGCAGCGCTACAGCACAGTAGCTTTAGATCTGTATCAGCAAATTAATCTACTTCAAATGAGCTGTCAAACTACACCCTTGTGGGGATTCAGTGAGATGCAAGTGAGGAAAGTGTAAAAGAAGTATATACTCACTCTGTGAATCAGTCCGGCTGAATGGATGTACTGTGGAGACAGGAGACAGGAGAATGAAAGCAGGGCAGGCTGGTCAGCAGGGAGAGCCGAGAGGCTGGATCACAGGGAAACCCCTCCGCTCTCTATCGCTCACGCAGGCTGGTCAGCAGGGAGAGCCGAGAGGCTGGATCACAGGGAAACCCCTCCGCTCTCTATCGCTCACGCAGGCTGGTCAGCAGGGAGAGCCGAGAGGCTGGATCACAGGGAAACCCCTCCGCTCTCTATCACTCACGCAGGCTGGTCAGCAGCGAGAGCCGAGAGGCTGGATCACAGGGAAACCCCTCCGCTCTCTATCGCTCACGCAGGCTGGTCAGCAGGGAGAGCCGAGAGGCTGGATCACAGGGAAACCCCTCCGCTCTCTATCGCTCTCACAGGCTGGTCAGCAGGGAGAGCCGAGAGGCTGGATCACAGGGAAACCCCTCCGCTCTCTATCGCTCACACAGGCTGGTCAGCAGGGAGAGCCGAGAGGCTGGATCACAGGGAAACCCCTCCGCTCTCTATCGGTCACGCAGGCTGGTCAGCAGGGAGAGCCGAGAGGCTGGATCACAGGGAAACCCCTCCGCTCTCTATCGCTCACGCAGGCTGGTCAGCAGGGAGAGCCGAGAGGCTGGATCACAGGGAAACCCCTCCGCTCTCTATCGGTCACGCAGGCTGGTCAGCAGGGAGAGCCGAGAGGCTGGATCACAGGGAAACCCCTCCGCTCTCTATCGGTCACGCAGGCTGGTCAGCAGGGAGAGCCGAGAGGCTGGATCACAGGGAAACCCCTCCGCTCTCTATCGCTCTCACAGGCTGGTCAGCAGGGAGAGCCGAGAGGCTGGATCACAGGGAAACCCCTCCGCTCTCTATCGCTCTCACAGGCTGGTCAGCAGGGAGAGCCGAGAGGCTGGATCACAGGGAAACCCCTCCGCTCTCTATCGGTCACGCAGGCTGGTCAGCAGGGAGAGCCGAGAGGCTGGATCACAGGGAAACCCCTCCGCTCTCTATCGCTCACGCAGGCTGGTCAGCAGGGAGAGCCGAGAGGCTGGATCACAGGGAAACCCCTCCGCTCTCTATCGGTCACGCAGGCTGGTGAGCAGGGAGAGCCGAGAGGCTGGATCACAGGGAAACCCCTCCGCTCTCTATCGCTCACGCAGGCTGGTCAGCAGGGAGAGCCGAGAGGCTGGATCACAGGGAAACCCCTCCGCTCTCTATCGCTCACGCAGGCTGGTCAGCAGGGAGAGCCGAGAGGCTGGATCACAGGGAAACCCCTCCGCTCTCTATCGCTCTCACAGGCTGGTCAGCAGGGAGAGCCGAGAGGCTGGATCACAGGGAAACCCCTCCGCTCTCTATCGGTCACGCAGGCTGGTCAGCAGGGAGAGCCGAGAGGCTGGATCACAGGGAAACCCCTCCGCTCTCTATCGCTCACGCAGGCTGGTCAGCAGGGAGAGCCGAGAGGCTGGATCACAGGGAAACCCCTCCGCTCTCTATCGGTCACGCAGGCTGGTGAGCAGGGAGAGCCGAGAGGCTGGATCACAGGGAAACCCCTCCGCTCTCTATCGCTCACGCAGGCTGGTCAGCAGGGAGAGCCGAGAGGCTGGATCACAGGGAAACCCCTCCCTGCAATGGGACAGGGCTCCCGACACGCTGGAGTCTGAATCCAGTGCAATCTTCACACTATAGACTGCACTGGTTTGTACAGACTCTCTCCCTCCTCACTGTACAGACGCACTGGTTTGTACAGACTCTCTCCCTCCTCACTGTACAGACGCACTGGTTTGTACAGACTCTCTCCCTCCTCACTGTACAGACTGCACTGGTTTGTACAGACTCTCTCCCTCCTCACTGTACAGACTCACTGGTTTGTACAGACTCTCTCCCTCCTCACTGTACAGACGCACTGGTTTGTACAGACTCTCTCCCTCCTCACTGTACAGACGCACTGGTTTGTACAGACTCTCTCCCTCCTCACTGTACAGACGCACTGGTTTGTACAGACTCTCTCCCTCCTCACTGTACAGACTCACTGGTTTGTACAGACTCTCTCCCTCCTCACTGTACAGACGCACTGGTTTGTACAGACTCTCTCCCTCCTCACTGTACAGACTGCACTGGTTTGTACAGACTCTCTCCCTCCTCACTGTACAGACGCACTGGTTTGTACAGACTCTCTCCCTCCTCACTGTACAGACGCACTGGTTTGTACAGACTCTCTCCCTCCTCACTGTACAGACGCACTGGTTTGTACAGACTCTCTCCCTCCTCACTGTACAGACGCACTGGTTTGTACAGACTCTCTCCCTCCTCACTGTACAGACGCACTGGTTTGTACAGACTCTCTCCCTCCTCACTGTACAGACGCACTGGTTTGTACAGACTCTCTCCCTCCTCACTGTACAGACGCACTGGTTTGTACAGACTCTCTCCCTCCTCACTGTACAGACTGCACTGGTTTGTACAGACTCTCTCCCTCCTCACTGTACAGACTCACTGGTTTGTACAGACTCTCTCCCTCCTCACTGTACAGACGCACTGGTTTGTACAGACTCTCTCCCTCCTCACTGTACAGACGCACTGGTTTGTACAGACTCTCTCCCTCCTCACTGTACAGACGCACTGGTTTGTACAGACACTCTCCCTCCTCACTGTACAGACGCACTGGTTTGTACAGACTCTCTCCCTCCTCACTGTACAGACTCACTGGTTTGTACAGACTCTCTCCCTCCTCACTGTACAGACTCACTGGTTTGTACAGACTCTCTCCCTCCTCACTGTACAGACGCACTGGTTTGTACAGACTCTCTCCCTCCTCACTGTACAGACGCACTGGTTTGTACAGACTCTCTCCCTCCTCACTGTACAGACGCACTGGTTTGTACAGACTCTCTCCCTCCTCACTGTACAGATGCACTGGTTTGTACAGACTCTCTCCCTCCTCACTGTACAGACTCACTGGTTTGTACAGACTCTCTCCCTCCTCACTGTACAGACGCACTGGTTTGTACAGACTCTCTCCCTCCTCACTGTACAGACGCACTGGTTTGTACAGACTCTCTCCCTCCTCACTGTACAGACGCACTGGTTTGTACAGACTCTCTCCCTCCTCACTGTACAGACGCACTGGTTTGTACAGACTCTCTCCCTCCTCACTGTACAGACTGCACTGGTTTGTACAGACTCTCTCCCTCCTCACTGTACAGACTGCACTGGTTTGTACAGACTCTCTCCCTCCTCACTGTACACTCACTGGTTTGTACAGACTCTCTCCCTCCTCACTGTACAGACGCACTGGTTTGTACAGACTCTCTCCCTCCTCACTGTACAGACGCACTGGTTTGTACAGACTCTCTCCCTCCTCACTGTACAGACTCACTGGTTTGTACAGACTCTCTCCCTCCTCACTGTACAGACGCACTGGTTTGTACAGACTCTCTCCCTCCTCACTGTACAGACGCACTGGTTTGTACAGACTCTCTCCCTCCTCACTGTACAGACGCACTGGTTTGTACAGACTCTCTCCCTCCTCACTGTACAGACGCACTGGTTTGTACAGACTCTCTCCCTCCTCACTGTACAGACGCACTGGTTTGTACAGACTCTCTCCCTCCTCACTGTACAGACGCACTGGTTTGTACAGACTCTCTCCCTCCTCACTGTACAGACTGCACTGGTTTGTACAGACTCTCTCCCTCCTCACTGTACAGACTCACTGGTTTGTACAGACTCTCTCCCTCCTCACTGTACAGACGCACTGGTTTGTACAGACTCTCTCCCTCCTCACTGTACAGACGCACTGGTTTGTACAGACTCTCTCCCTCCTCACTGTACAGACGCACTGGTTTGTACAGACACTCTCCCTCCTCACTGTACAGACGCACTGGTTTGTACAGACTCTCTCCCTCCTCACTGTACAGACTCACTGGTTTGTACAGACTCTCTCCCTCCTCACTGTACAGACTCACTGGTTTGTACAGACTCTCTCCCTCCTCACTGTACAGACGCACTGGTTTGTACAGACTCTCTCCCTCCTCACTGTACAGACGCACTGGTTTGTACAGACTCTCTCCCTCCTCACTGTACAGACGCACTGGTTTGTACAGACTCTCTCCCTCCTCACTGTACAGATGCACTGGTTTGTACAGACTCTCTCCCTCCTCACTGTACAGACTCACTGGTTTGTACAGACTCTCTCCCTCCTCACTGTACAGACGCACTGGTTTGTACAGACTCTCTCCCTCCTCACTGTACAGACGCACTGGTTTGTACAGACTCTCTCCCTCCTCACTGTACAGACGCACTGGTTTGTACAGACTCTCTCCCTCCTCACTGTACAGACGCACTGGTTTGTACAGACTCTCTCCCTCCTCACTGTACAGACTGCACTGGTTTGTACAGACTCTCTCCCTCCTCACTGTACAGACTGCACTGGTTTGTACAGACTCTCTCCCTCCTCACTGTACACTCACTGGTTTGTACAGACTCTCTCCCTCCTCACTGTACAGACGCACTGGTTTGTACAGACTCTCTCCCTCCTCACTGTACAGACGCACTGGTTTGTACAGACTCTCTCCCTCCTCACTGTACAGACTGCACTGGTTTGTACAGACTCTCTCCCTCCTCACTGTACAGACTCACTGGTTTGTACAGACTCTCTCCCTCCTCACTGTACAGACGCACTGGTTTGTACAGACTCTCTCCCTCCTCACTGTACAGACTCACTGGTTTGTACAGACTCTCTCCCTCCTCACTGTACAGACTCACTGGTTTGTACAGACTCTCTCCCTCCTCACTGTACAGACTCACTGGTTTGTACAGACTCTCTCCCTCCTCACTGTACAGACTCACTGGTTTGTACAGACTCTCTCCCTCCTCACTGTACAGACGCACTGGTTTGTACAGACTCTCTCCCTCCTCACTGTACAGACGCACTGGTTTGTACAGACTCTCTCCCTCCTCACTGTACAGACGCACTGGTTTGTACAGACTCTCTCCCTCCTCACTGTACAGACTCACTGGTTTGTACAGACTCTCTCCCTCCTCACTGTACAGACTCACTGGTTTGTACAGACTCTCTCCCTCCTCACTGTACAGACTCACTGGTTTGTACAGACTCTCTCCCTCCTCACTGTACAGACGCACTGGTTTGTACAGACTCTCTCCCTCCTCACTGTACAGACTGCACTGGTTTGTACAGACTCTCTCCCTCCTCACTGTACAGACTCACTGGTTTGTACAGACTCTCTCCCTCCTCACTGTACAGACTCACTGGTTTGTACAGACTCTCTCCCTCCTCACTGTACAGACTCACTGGTTTGTACAGACTCTCTCCCTCCTCACTGTACAGACTCACTGGTTTGTACAGACTCTCTCCCTCCTCACTGTACAGACTCACTGGTTTGTACAGACTCTCTCCCTCCTCACTGTACAGACTCACTGGTTTGTACAGACTCTCTCCCTCCTCACTGTACAGACTCACTGGTTTGTACAGACTCTCTCCCTCCTCACTGTACAGATGCACTGGTTTGTACAGACTCTCTCCCTCCTCACTGTACAGACTGCACTGGTTTGTACAGACTCTCTCCCTCCTCACTGTACAGACTCACTGGTTTGTACAGACTCTCTCCCTCCTCACTGTACAGACTCACTGGTTTGTACAGACTCTCTCCCTCCTCACTGTACAGACTCACTGGTTTGTACAGACTCTCTCCCTCCTCACTGTACAGACTCACTGGTTTGTACAGACTCTCTCCCTCCTCACTGTACAGACTCACTGGTTTGTACAGACTCTCTCCCTCCTCACTGTACAGACTCACTGGTTTGTACAGACTCTCTCCCTCCTCACTGTACAGACGCACTGGTTTGTACAGACTCTCTCCCTCCTCACTGTACAGACGCACTGGTTTGTACAGACTCTCTCCCTCCTCACTGTACAGACTCACTGGTTTGTACAGACTCTCTCCCTCCTCACTGTACAGACGCACTGGTTTGTACAGACTCTCTCCTCACTGTCATGGCTGCTTGTTACCTTGAGCCCGCGGAGCAGCTGGTAGATGAGGAACTGGACGTGCTCGTCTGAGAGTCTCTGGAACTTCACGATGTTGTTCAGATCGGCACCCATCAGATTCGTTACAAGGTACCTGCACACACAGAGGAGCAGCACACCTCACTCCAGCACTGCTCACTAACACACCTCACTCCAGCACTGCTCACTAACACACCTCACTCCAGCACTGCTCACTAACACACCTCACTCCAGCACTGTCTCACTAACACACCTCACTCCAGCACTGCTCACTAACACACCTCACTCCAGCACCGTCTCACTAACACACCTCACTCCAGCACCGTCCCACTAACACACCTCACTCCAGCACCGTCTCACTAACACACCTCACTCCAGCACTGCTCACTAACACACCTCACTCCAGCACCGTCTCACTAACACACCTCACTCCAGCACCGTCTCACTAACACACCTCACTCCAGCACCGTCTCACTAACACACCTCACTCCAGCACTGCTCACTAACACACCTCACTCCAGCACCGTCTCACTAACACACCTCACTCCAGCACCGTCTCACTAACACACCTCACTCCAGCACTGCTCACTAACACACCTCACTCCAGCACCGTCTCACTAACACACCTCACTCCAGCACCGTCTCACTAACACACCTCACTCCAGCACTGCTCACTAACACACCTCACTCCAGCACCGTCTCACTAACACACCTCACTCCAGCACCGTCTCACTAACACACCTCACTCCAGCACCGTCTCACTAACACACCTCACTCCAGCACTGCTCACTAACACACCTCACTCCAGCACCGTCTCACTAACACACCTCACTCCAGCACTGTCTCACTAACACACCTCACTCCAGCACTGCTCACTAACACACCTCACTCCAGCACTGCTCACTAACACACCTCACTCCAGCACCGTCTCACTAACACACCTCACTCCAGCACAGCTCACTAACAGACCTCACTCCAGCACTGTCTCACTAACACACCTCACTCCAGCACCATCTCACTAACACAGCTCACTCCAGCACCGTCTCACTAACACACCTCACTCCAGCACTCACACTTCATTGAAGTTATCCAGCGAGGTGGCTGGTGAGAACACATCCAGTAACCCGATCACCTGAGAGAGAGAGAGAGAGTGAGGAAAGAGGGGTACAGTGTGTGTGTGGGTCTGTATTTGTATCTGACTCTGTGTGTGTGTGTGTGTGTGTCTCTGTGTCTGTGCTGACAGTAGAGAAGGAGACTCACGTTCTCGTGCTTCATGAGTCGCGGCTCTCTGTGCGAGTGTCTCCAGTGGATCAGTGTGTGTGTGTGTGTGTGTGTGTGTGTATCAGTGTGTCTCTGTGTCTGTGCTGACAGTAGAGAAGGAGACTCACGTTCTCGTGCTTCATGAGTCGCAGCTCTCTGTGCGAGTGTCTCCAGTGGATCAGTGTGTGTGTGTGTGTGTGTGTGTGTATCAGTGTGTCTCTGTGTCTGTGCTGACAGTAGAGAAGGAGACTCACGTTCTCGTGCTTCATGTTGAGGAGTCGCGGCTCTCTGTGTGAGTGTCTCGAGTGGATCAGTGTGTGTGTGTGTGTGTGTATCAGTGTGTCTCCATGTCTGTGCTGACAGAAGAGAAGGAGACTCACGTTCTCGTGCTTCATGTTGAGGAGTCGCGGCTCTCTGTGCGAGTGTCTCCAGTGGATCAGTGTGTGTGTGTGTGTATCAGTGTGTCTCTGTGTCTGTGCTGACAGTAGAGAAGGAGACTCACGTTCTCGTGGTTCATGTTGAGGAGTCGCGGCTCTCTGTGTGAGTGTCTCCAGTGGATCAGTGTGTGTGTGTGTGTGTGTGTGTATCAGTGTGTCTGTGCTGACAGTAGAGGAGACTCACGTTCTCGTGCTTCATGTTGAGGAGTCACGGCTCTCTGTGCGAGTGTCTCCAGTGGATCAGTGTGTGTGTATCAGTGTGTCTCTGTGTCTATGCTGACAGTAGAGGAGACTCACGTTCTCGTGGTTCATGTGCTTGAGGAGTCGCAGCTCTCTGTAGGAGCGTCTCGAGTGGATCAGAGACTGGAACGGGCGTGACAGCTTCTTCACGGCCACCTTCTGACGCAGCTTCACATCATAGACAGAGCTGGAACACAGAGGGGGGGTCACAGCTCGGGACAAACATGAACTACACACGGCAGGCCCTGTGTGGTTCAACATGATGATCAGACACCCTCACACTGTGCATGATGATCAGACACCACACTGTGCATGATGATCAGACACCCCCACACTGTGCATGATGATCAGACACCACACTGTGCATGATGATCAGACACCCTCACACTGTGCATGATGATCAGACACCCCCGCACTGTGCATGATGATCAGACACCCCCGCACTGTGCATGATGATCAGACACCATCACACAGTGCATGATGATCAGACACCACACTGTGCATGATGATCAGACACCCTCACACTGTGCATGATCAGACACCCCCGCACTGTGCATGATGATCAGACACCCCCACACTGTGCATGATGATCAGACACCCCTGCACTGTCAATGATGATCAGACACCCTCACACTGTGCATGATGATCAGACACCCCCGCACTGTGCATGATGATCAGACACCCTCACACTGTGCATGATGATCAGACACCCTCACACTGTGCATGATGATCAGACACCACACTGTGCATGATGATCAGACACCCCCACACTGTGCATGATGATCAGACACCCCCGCACTGTGCATGATGATCAGACACCCTCACACTGTGCATGATGATCAGACACCCTCACACTGTGCATGATGATCAGACACCCTCACACTGTGCATGATGATCAGACACCCCCGCACTGTGCATGATGATCAGACACCCCCGCACTGTGCATGATGATCAGACACCCCCACACTGTGCATGATGATCAGACACCCTCACACTGTGCATGATGATCAGACACCACACTGTGCATGATGATCAGACACCCTCACACTGTGCATGATGATCAGACACCCTCACACTGTGCATGATGATCAGACACCCCCGCACTGTGCATGATGATCAGACACCCCCGCACTGTGCATGATGATCAGACACCCCCACACTGTGCATGATGATCAGACACCCCCGCACTGTGCATGATGATCAGACACCCCCGCACTGTGCATGATGATCAGACACCCCCGCACTGTGCATGATGATCAGACACCCCCGCACTGTGCATGATGATCAGACACCCCCGCACTGTGCATGATGATCAGACACCCTCACACTGTGCATGATGATCAGACACCACACTGTGCATGATGATCAGACACCCCCACACTGTGCATGATGATCAGACACCCCCACACTGTGCATGATGATCAGACACCACACTGTGCATGACGATCAGACACCCTCACACTGTGCATGATGATCAGACACCCTCACACTGTGCATGATGATCAGACACCCCTGCACTGTGCATGATGATCAGACACCCCCACAATGTGCATGATGATCAGACACCACACTGCATGATCAGACACCCCCACACTGTGCATGATGATCAGACATCCCCAGACTATGCATGATGATCAGACACCCCCACACTGTGCATGATGATCAGACACCCCCACACTGTGCATGATGATCAGACACCACACTGTGCATGACGATCAGACACCCTCACACTGTGCATGACGATCAGACACCCTCACACTGTGCATGATGATCAGACACCCTCACACTGTGCATGATGATCAGACATCCCCACACTGTGCATGATGATCAGACACCCCCGCACTGTGCATGATGATCAGACACCCCCGCACTGTGCATGATGATCAGACACCCTCACACTGTGCATGATGATCAGACATCCCCACACTGTGCATGATGATCAGACACCCCCGCACTGTGCATGATGATCAGACACCCCCGCACTGTGCATGATGATCAGACACCCTCACACTGTGCATGATGATCAGACATCCCCACACTGTGCATGATGATCAGACACCCCCGCACTGTGCTAAAGGGGATTAATGGTAAGAATGGCAGCAAAGACAAAGACATTCCAGAACGTTGCTGGCCTGGTTTTATTGGGTTAGTTTTCACAGATTCCTGTTTTTAAGTGAAACTGAACAAATCCTGATCACTCAGGTCATGTGGTATTTCAGATGAAGAGAGAGTGAGAGAGTGAGAGAGTGAGTGAGCAGAGTGCAGGATCACAGCTCGCTGCTGCAGCACCACAGTGCCACCTACTTGGGGACATGTACAGCACTGCTGAGTCTGTGATGGTGATAATGAACGTGTAACTGACCTCACCACGCGGGCAGTGACTCACGAACATCAATAAGTGTCTGCAGCACCAAACCATCACAAGCACCTTCCACTCCATCAACTAGATCACAAGCCAATGAAAGAAAGAGACAGAGGAGACACACACACACACACAAATACACACAAACGCACACATAAGAACATAAGAAACTTTACATCGGCCCATCTTGCTCGTTTGGTTGTTAGTAGCTTATTGATCCCAGAATCTCATCAAGCAGCTTCTTGAAGGATCCCAGGGTGTCAGCTTCAACAACATAACTGGGGAGTTGGTTCCAAACCCTCACAATTCTCTGTGTAAAAAAGTGCCTCCTATTTTCTGTTCTGAATGCCCCTTTATCTAATCTCCATTTGTGACCCCTGGTCCTTGTTTCCTTTTTCAGGTCAAAAAAGTCCCCTGGGTCAACACTGTCAATACCTTTTAGGATTTTGAATGTTTGAATCAGATCACCTCGTAGTCTTCTTTGTTCAAGACTGAATAGATTCAGTTCATCTTTGGGTTTGGGATTCACAGTGCAGATGAACTGGGAGCTCTGTTCAGGGTTTGGGTCCCTGGTTCAGTTCATCTTTGTGCTGTGCATGATTCACAGTGCAGATGAACTGGGAGCTCTGCTCAGGGTTTGGGTCCCTGGTTCAGTTCATCTTTGTGCTGTGCATGATTCACAGTGCAGATGAACTGGGAGCTCTGCTCAGGGTTTGGGTCCCTGGTTCAGTTCATCTTTGTGCTGTGCATGATTCACAGTGCAGATGAACTGGGAGCTCTGCTCAGGGTTTGGGTCCCTGGTTCAGTTCATCTTTGTGCTGTGCATGATTCACAGTGCAGGCCTGACTCAGTGCTTAGATTGGGGAGGGGAGACCCAACCCTGACAACAACACAGGAGCCTCTTGGGACTTTACCCTCCTTTTAATATCAGCAAGAACATAATAATAATAATAATAATAATAATAATAATAATAATAACAATAATAATAATAATAATAATAATAATAATAATAATAATAATAATAATAATAATAATTAAACTTGATTAGATTTTTGAACTCTTTTTATTGCAATGCCCCATTCTTTTGTTATCGGTTTGATGAATGCATGGCACCGGTATTCATTCAGATTAGTGCTGCACACACGGTATTATAACACTGCTGTAGCGCTCCCGCAGCAGATCTGATGCAGCATCTCGCTTCCTCGGGACTAATCGCTGTGTAAAGATCTGCGATGTTGAACACATTCACCGGGTCGTCATCAGTATGGTTATATTTTATGAATACGCTTTCTCGTGTTAACGCCGGCAGACAGAGAAGACGTCACTGATCCCCATTATTATGGTATTAAAGCCGTCTTTCTGTGTGCACCCACTCCCTCACTCCCAAACACAGCACACCTGCCTGTCTGTCTTCTCACTCACCAGACTGAGCCATAGGCCCCCGACCCGACCGGGGTGAGGTTCTGGTACCGCTCGGGAACCTCCCACACCGTCTTGTTCAGCTCTTGCCGGTAGAAGCCGGCTCTGGCCGTCATGGTCTCTTACTCCTCGGCGGTCCCACAGCGTGTCTCTACGACGGCTGCAGACTGCGTGTCCCGGTTCTGAAAGCACCGGCCGGTTCTGCTGTCCGGCGGGATAGCGGTGACGATGCTCCGGTTAGGGGAGGAAGCTCGTTGTTGATTCGGGACTTCCAGACACGAGCAGAGAGAGAGAGAGGGGCAGGGCTTGTATAGTCAGTGAGAGAGAGATAAAGCTAGAAGGAGTGGTCTCCTGATTAGCATTACGATGAATGAAACCGCTACCGTGCCCCGCTGGTGTACAGCTTTCAGATTGTTGCACCGGATGCAGAATGCGGCGGCGAGAGCATTTAAACGTGCTGGTACGAACCTGGTGTTGTCTGAATTAACCCGCGTGTTGTTTTGTTAATAATCTTTGGTTGGAATGCCGTGGTGCACATTGTTTTGTTTTGTCTCACAGAAGCGTACACATACATGCGATATTTAAAAAGCAAAAGCAAAGGGGAGTTCTAATTCAGAAAAGATCAATTCTGAAACCAAGTTATGATGGGCATGTAAAAGTAAATAAATAAATAATACCAAAAAGTGTATTGTCTGAAAGCAGTATTTGAATAATGAGTGTTAAAATGCCCACGCGTATTTCATGGGTCTAGAGGTGAGGTTGTCCCAATTCACTGGGGATACTGAGGGTACTGATCCTGCAGCACCCAGCACACTGCACCCAGCACACTGTCCCATCACTGCACAGCACCCAGCACACTGCACCCAGCACACTGTCCCATCACTGCACAGCACCCAGCACACTGCACCCAGCACACTGTCCCAGCACCCAGCACAGCACCCTGTCCTACCACTGCACAGCACCCAGCACACTGTCCTATCACTGCACAGCACCCAGCACACTGTCCTATCACTGCACAGCACCCAGCACACTGTCCCATCACTACACAGCACCCAACACACTGCACAGCACCCAGCACAGTCCCAGCACTGCACAGCACCCAGCACACTGTCCCATCACTACACAACACCCAGCACACTGTCCCATCACTGCACAGCACCCAGCACACTGCACAGCACCCAGCACACTGTCCCATCACAGCACCCAGCACACTGTCCCAGCACTGCACAGCACCCAGCACACTGTCCCAACACTGCACAGCACCCAGCACACTGTCCCAGCACTGCACAGCACCCAGCACACTGTCCCAACACTGCACAGCACCCAGCACACTGTCCCATCACTGCACAGCACCCAGCACTGCACAGCACCCAGCACACTGTCCCAGCACTGCACAGCACCCAGCACTGCACAGCACAGCACCCAGCACAGTCCCAGCACTGCACAGCACCCAGCACAGCACCCAGCACAGCACCCAGCACACTGTCCCATCACAGCACCCAGCACACTGTCCCATCACTGCACAGCACCCAGCACACTGCACAGCACCCAGCACACTGTCCCAGCACTGCACAGCACCCAGCACACTGTCCCAGCACTGCACAGCACCCAGCACACTGTCCCAGCACTGCACAGCACCCAGCACACTCAGTCCTGAAACATATCGAGATGTATTTTATTGAACTCCTGAGAGGATGCGAGCTCAGCTCTGCTCTGTCTGTGGCCGGACTGCAAGGCTGCGAGCCCCACAGTCTGCTTGAGGATCAGCTTCTCCTGAAATCAAAGATCAGGAAACACTCGCCATGGTGTGGAGAAACTTTAATTACAGAGTGGAAGCAAAGCCCTTTTACAAGAGTACAGATTATTTTCAGTATTTAACAAACACAGCAGATTTAACAGTCAAACAAAAAACAGGATGTACCAAACCCCATGTGATGCCCCTAAAAAAAAAAAATGAAAGAATCGCAGTAAATCTCTCACTTCTGGAATCTAATGAGACTCGTGGCTTCTCACTTGTGAGAGACGGATTCCATTAAAGCGACGCAGCTCCGAGGGAGAGGGCTGGTCGGGGGCTGAGCTCGAGTCAGAGCGCCTTCACCTTCATCACGCTGGCCCTGAGGGAGTAGGGGGCGGGCCCCTTCCAGCTCTTCCAGTACACCCCCGAGCTCCAGCCGATGTTGTCTCCTCTGGGGTGCCAGTCTCCATTGAGATTGGCAGAGCCGCAGCGACTGAACCACCACCCTGAGCCGCCCTGGAGTTCACTGCAGCTCATCATGGCGATGTCCCCGAAGACGCAGGGGTTGCAGCCGTCGTTGTCCCTGTCCCGGGTGCTGAAGGCACTGCCGTTCTGGTCTATCCCCGGGTACGTGCCTTGGAAAGCATCTCCTAGAACAGGGGAGGCAATGGTAATCCATCTGACTCACACTCCATCAGACCTGTCTGAATCACGGAACAGCTGTGACTGAATTTCAGAAGCACAGAGTCACAGAACAGCAAACACAGCGTCATAATGTCAGAGGTCAACCATTCGGAGAATAACCATTTCTGCACCGGATCAAACAATATGGTAGTGAAACAGAGCTGTCCACACTGCGCTTATAAACTGAGAAATACTACACACTGTCTGAGCTCCGAACACAACACTACACACTGTCTGAGCTCAACACTACACACTGTCTGAGCACAACACTACACACTGTCTGAGCTCCAAACACAACACTACACACTGTCTGAACACAACACTACACACTGTCTGAGCTCAACACTACACACTGTCTGAGCTCCGAACACAACACTACACACTGTCTGAACACAACACTACACACTGTCTGAGCTCCGAACACAACACTACACACTGTCTGAGCTCCGAACACATCACTACACACTGTCTGAGCTCAACACTACACACTGACTGAGCTCCGACTATAGGGGTCCCCTTCCAGCTCTGAGTCCGCCCCCCACCTCTGCAGTTGATCTTGCTGGCTTTGGGGGGTCAGAGTCCCTGCAGATTAGCAGCACCACAGTGTCTGATACCACCTGGACGGGCTGCAGCCAAGAAGAGCAGCTCCTGGATAAGCAGGGATGGGAAGACGACTCCCATTGCAGAGCAGTGCGATCCGGGTTTCACTAGGAGTTTAATATGACACACCTGAGCTAGTTACCTACACACTGTGGCTAATGAAGCGCGTAGTAAAACCTGGACTGGGTGAACCTGCTCTGAAATAGGAGTCAAATCCACAGCACAGTTCACTGTCCTTGTTGTTCTCATGCTTCTGTTTTGATTGTGGATTTGCATCAACAGTACAGATCAAACGGGAACGCTGCAGAGAGGTCAAACGAGACCCCAGATCATATTAGCAACTGCACTGACACAACAGATTGATTTCCTGCAGACGTAACAATTATATAGCTGAAGCTTGTATTACTAGGCTGATCATTTAAGTGTGCAAGGCTTTGGAGGGATGACAAGCACACACACACACACACACACACACAGTCAGTCATTCACACACAGACACAGAGTCAGTCAGTCACACACAGACACAGAGTCAGTCACACACACACAGACACAGAGTCAGTCACACACAGACACACAGTCAGTCACACACACAGTCACACAGAGTCAGTCACTCTCTCTCACACACACACACACACACACACACACACACACACACAGTCTCAGTAGCGCAGTACCTGCAGTGCCAGAGTAAGCACCAACGTGCAGCCTGTAGGACTCCCTCTCGCTGCCGAGACGGAAGGTGGAGTAGTCAGCGAAGGCAGAGCCCCTCTCAAAGTCCTGCAGCTCCACACGCAGGCGGAACCTGCCCCCCCGGCTTCCAGTCAGTGACCACATCTTCTCCAGACCCAGCCAGTGATCACCTGGGACACAGAGAGATCAGACAGGACAGGACACACAGGCATCAGAGCGGACAGGACTCATGTACACAGTACACAACCCTATATCCATTTTTAAAATTTGACTGATGATTTTTCAAGTGTTTTGCCTTTGAGAATAAATTTCATTAAGTTACATGATATGTAAAACAGACCATCTCCACTATGAGTGAAAGATTGCCCTCATTGCACGTGAAAGATCACCGTCACTGCACTGCGAGTGAAAGATCACCGTCACTGCACTGCGAGTGAAAGATCACCGTCACTGCACTGAGAGTGAAAGATCGCCCTCACTGCACTGCGAGTGAAAGATCACCCTCACTGCACTGCAAGTGAAAGATCACCCTCACTGCACTACAAGTGGAAGATCACCCTCACTACACTACGAGTGGAAGACCATCTCCACTAGTGAAAGACTCTGTGCTTCTGTGAGGCGCATCAATATTAATGATACAGTATATATGACAAGATGGGAGAGGTGCAATTGAGCCCCAGTGCCTGTGTGAGGAGAATCCCTGAGCACTGGAAGCCTGTGGAAGAGAAGTCTCACCGTGGAGTTTCCCGAAGCCGTTCCTGTACTGCGCCCAGTCCCTGCGGAAGGACAGGTTCTCTGTGCCGCTGCGCCTCTGCAGAACCGTCCAGCCCCCCTCCGCAGCCATGTCACAGAACACCTGCCACGCACAGGAAGCATACAGGGACAGTCAGTACAGAACAGGAACCACACACCACACACACACACAGGGAGCATACAGGGACAGTCAGTACAGAACAGGAGCCACACACCACACACACACAGGGAGCATACAGGGACAGTCAGTACAGAACAGGAGCCACACACACACACACACACACACACACACACACACACACACACACACACACACACACACACACACAGGGAGCATACAGGGACAGTCAGTACAGAACAGGAGCCACACACACACACAGGGAGCATATAGGGACAGTCAGTACAGAACAGGAGCCACACACACACACACAGGGAGCATACAGGGACAGTCAGTACAGAACAGGAGCCACACACACACACACACACGTACGTCAGTACAGAACAAGTGTCCTGTGTGTAATACAGTCCAGCAGTGTCAATGCTCTGTGTGCAATACAGTCCAGCAGTGTCAGTGCTCTGTGTGCAATACAGTCCAGCAGTGTCAGTGCTCTGTGTGTAACACAGTCCTGCAGTGTCAGTGCTCTGTGTGTAATACAGTCCAGCAGTGTCAGTGCTCTGTGTGCAATACAGTCCAGCAGTGTCAGTGCTCTGTGTGTAACACAGTCCAGCAGTGTCAGTGCTCTGTGTGTAACACAGTCCAGCAGTGTCAGTGCTCTGTGTGCAATACAGTCCAGCAGTGTCAGTGCTCTGTGTGTAACACAGTCCAGCAGTGTCAGTGCTCTGTGTGTAACACAGTCCAGCAGTGTCAGTGCTCTGTGTGTAATACAGTCCAGCAGTGTCAGTGCTCTGTGTGTAATACAGTCCTGCAGTGTCAGTGCTCTGTGTGTAATACAGTCCTGCAGTGTCAGTGCTCTGTGTGTAATACAGTCGAATGTTTTTCTGCTCAGGAGACTCCAGACCAGCACTCAGAGAGACACGATCACAGTGTGCCGCAGTCTCCCTCTGGTGGCAACAGCAGTCACTGCCGCACAATGCACAAGATGAAAACAAATAAATACATCCACACATTCAGGCTGCAAACCTAATGAGAGAGAGGAGTCTGCTTTATGAGAGAGAGGAGTCTGCTTTATGAGAGAGAGGAGTCTGCTTTATGAGAGAGAGGAGTCTGCTTTATGAGAGAGAGGAGTCTGCTTTATGAGAGAGAGGAGTCTGCTTTATGAGAGGAGTCTGCTTTATGAGAGAGAGGAGTCTGCTTTATGAGAGAGAGGAGTCTGCTTTATGAGAGAGAGGAGTCTGCTTTATGAGAGAGAGGAGTCTGCTTTATGCTAAGCAATAAGAAACAAATAGTTTAAAATCAATGCATTTGTTCAAATATCCATTACAAACTGACTAGAAGTCTCTCAGTGCATTCAATGTAAAACGACATTTGTCACTGAGTTTTTCGTTTCTTTTAGCATTTCTAAATGACACGATTGAGTGGTCAATAGTTCTGAATGCTGGCTACAATGTGAGCAGAATCACATGGAGCAGCTCCACTAGAACCCCTGACAGTGCTGAGAGGAGATGACCTCAGAGCAGCTCCACTAGAACCCCTGACAGCGCTGAGAGGAGATGACCTCAGGAGCAGCTCCACTAGAACCCCTGACAGCACTGAGAGGAGATGACCTCAGAGCAGCTCCACTAGATCCTCTGACAGTGCTGAGAGGAGATGACCTCAGAGCAGCTCCACTAGAACCCCTGACAGCGCTGAGAGGAGATGACCTCAGAGCAGCTCCACTAGAACCCCCGACAGCGCTGAGAGGAGATGACCTCAGAGCAGCTCCACTAGAACCCCCGACAGCGCTGAGAGGAGATGACCTCAGAGCAGCTCCACTAGAACCCCTGACAGTGCTGAGAGGAGATGACCTCAGAGCAGCTCCACTAGATCCTCTGACAGCGCTGAGAGGAGATGACCTCAGAGCAGCTCCACTAGATCCTCTGACAGCGCTGAGAGGAGATGACCTCAGAGCAGCTCCACTAGATCCTCTGACAGCGCTGAGAGGAGATGACCTCAGAGCAGCTCCACTAGATCCTCTGACAGCACTGAGAGGAGATGACCTCAGAGCAGCTCCACTAAAACCTCTGACAGCACTGAGAGGAGATGACCTCAGAGCAGCTCCACTAAAACCCCTGACAGTGTTGAGAGGAGATGACCTCAGAGCAGCTCCACTAAAACCTCTGACAGCACTGAGAGGAGATGACCTCAGAGCAGCTCCACTAGAACCCCTGACAGTGCTGAGAGGAGATGACCTCAGAGCAGCTCCACTAGATCCTCTGACAGCGCTGAGAGGAGATGACCTCAGAGCAGCTCCACTAGATCCTCTGACAGCGCTGAGAGGAGATGACCTCAGAGCAGCTCCACTAAAACCTCTGACAGTGCTGACAGGAGATGACCTCAGAGACTCACCTGGAAGGGGAGGCTGGCTCCGGCTGGCTGGATCAGGTAGACTCCGCTGACGGCCCGTGGGTTCAGTGCTTTGATCCGAGTGCAGTCTGTGCCTGAGGAGACAGACAGCTCTCAGAGGGAGGGAGGAATGAACCAGAGCCTGTCTGAAGGGTGGGGCTCATTCCGGTCTTACAAGGATGAAGACATGCATTGCACGCACAAAAATAAATCAATAAATATATAATTACCTTGTGCTGGTTGATTCTGTCAAAAAGAAAGAAAAAAAAAATGATCAACTCATTATCTTGTAGTGATCACCCCCCCTGAGAGCCCCCTGCATGACCCCTCCCCCTCTCTGTGTGTTCTCACCTGGGTGCTGGCAGTGATAGAGAGGCACAGAGCCCCCTATGTGTTCTCACCTGGGTGCTGGCAGTGATAGACAGGCACAGAGCCCCCTGCATGACCCCTCCCCCTCTGTGTTCTCACCTGGGTGCTGGCAGTGATAGAGAGGTACAGAGCCCCCTGCATGACCCCTCCCCCTCTCTGTGTGTTCTCACCTGGGTGCTGGCAGTGATAGACAGGCACAGAGCCCCCTGCATGACCCCTCCCCCTCTCTGTGTGTTCTCACCTGGGTGCTGGCAGTGATCGAGAGGCACAGAGCCCCCTGCATGACCCCTCCCCCTCTCTGTGTGTTCTCACCTGGGTGCTGGCAGTGATCGAGAGGCACAGAGCCCCCTGCATGACCCCTCCCCCTCTCTGTGTGTTCTCACCTGGGTGCTGGCAGTGATAGACAGGCACAGAGCCCCCTGCATGATCCCTCCCCCTCTCTGTGTGTTCTCACCTGGGTGCTGGCAGTGATAGACAGGCACAGAGCCCCCTGCATGACCCCTCCCCCTCTCTGTGTGTTCTCACCTGGGTGCTGGCAGTGATCGAGAGGCACAGAGCCCCCTGCATGATCCCTCCCCCTCTCTGTGTGTTCTCACCTGGGTGCTGGCAGTGATAGACAGGCACAGAGCCCCCTGCATGACCCCTCCCCCTCTCTGTGTGTTCTCACCTGGGTGCTGGCAGTGATCGAGAGGCACAGAGCCCCCTGCATGACCCCTCCCCCTCTCTGTGTGTTCTCACCTGGGTGCTGGCAGTGATCGAGAGGCACAGAGCCCCCTGCATGACCCCTCCCCCTCTCTGTGTGTTCTCACCTGGGTGCTGGCAGTGATCGAGAGGCACAGAGCCCCCTGCATGACCCCTCCCCCTCTCTGTGTGTTCTCACCTGGGTGCTGGCAGTGATAGACAGGCACAGAGCCCCCTGCATGACCCCTCCCCCTCTCTGTGTGTTCTCACCTGGGTGCTGGCAGTGATAGACAGGCACAGAGCCCCCTGCGTGACCCCTCCCCCTCTCTGTGTGTTCTCACCTGGGTGCTGGCAGTGATAGACAGGCACAGAGCCCCCTGCATGACCCCTCCCCCTCTCTGTGTGTTCTCACCTGGGTGCTGGCAGTGATAGACAGGCACAGAGCCCCCTGCATGACCCCTCCCCCTCTCTGTGTGTTCTCACCTGGGTGCTGGCAGTGATAGACAGGCACAGCAGCAGTGCTACTCTGCAGGTCAGGTGAGAGGCTCCTCCCATCTCGCTCCTGTGTGAGAAGCACAGAGACGTCACAATAACACAGACCCAGCTGCAACATAAACCACAGGGAGCCAAACAGCTTGTACATCAAACACTGGGCTTGCTGCACTGCTCTGGCATCCTGCTGCCAAATCAATCAGTAAGGATTGGAGGGTCGACTGCAGCGCACCAGCGATACAGTCAAATCCAGAGGACTGAAATACGGACGAGAAAACCCTGCAGATTAATCCGACTGCAGCGCACCAGCGATACAGTCAAATCCACAGGACTGAAATACGGACGAGGAAACCCTGCAGATTAATCCGACTGCAGCGACCAAACACGTGATCCCGGGAACTCGATTACATTTTAACCGACAGGAGCAAGTTAGTTCTCTGTAGGAAATCGTGGTTATCGTGTTTAAAATAATATATAAAACACCAGGTAGGTGATGATGTCACATTTAATACAGCCCTGATTGGCCAGGTACATTTATCGTAAACGATAGCTGTCGTTCTCGTTGCGGTGTGACCACCTCCATTCATTTGAACAGGAACGGTTTTTAAACACCGCTATCGTTCCGGGTGTGAGCGGGACTTTACCCTTCACAGTACTAAATGAATCCACTTGAACAGGATCACCCCGCATCGGGTTTGCCGCGCCTCTGCATCCAGATCTTCATCATTCAGAAGATGATCCGCTGGGATGATTCACTTCTGGTACGCTGCAATCAGGATTTGAAGGTGTACTCATCCGAGTCCAGTCAAGACCACTAAAACTGCTTAAATCACTAGCTCGACACATCAATGGCTGGTTCCACAGACCCCTGATCAGTACAAGTCCTGGACTACCCCATGTTCATTTAGTACAGCACACCCAGATCAATGCTAGTCAATGCTGGTGGAGTGCTTGCTGCTGCGCGTGTGCTCTGCTGAAGAAAGCTGCACTTTGTAAGGGCACAGCCTGCGTGTTTAACACATGCGGTGCAGAACAATCAATCGACCTGCTGCAGGACTGTCTGCCACACAACCCAAATACAACAAAGAAAAGAGCATCGGACCCGCGCTACAAATCAGCGCACACCGCAGGTGGATTGCGCAGCACACGAGTTTGGTGAAGGTGCCTTTTCAGAAACTTTTCAATGAAGCATGCCTGTAAACGCAGCGAACCAAATAAGATACATGTAGTGAACTGTCTCGTCCAAACAAAAATATCTAGAGAAACAACACTAAAAACCCCCAATGGTCCCTAAACACAGCTCTACCCCGCACTGCGCCGTTTTCATGAGATACTCACAATGTTCCGTTCTTACAACCCGTCTGATTGCTGATTCAGCTCCCGTGAAGTGCGCGTCCTCCCGGACAGCCCTGTTTATATCGGACCTTACCGATCCCTGGCGAGGGGAGGGGCAACGGAGGGAAGGCGGCGGCGGCTCGGCACAGCCCGTCCACGCGTTCGGATTGGACACTCACTGCTTGACGGGAATTCTGAAACAGTGCTGCCATTGTGGGCTCTGCAGCGTCCTAATGTGCCTCCCCCGAGAGCTGGACAGAACAGATAATACGGGTCATATTCAGGGTTACCAGATTCCTGCAGTGTTTATAGCCCAAAGTCACTTCAAAACTAGCACAAAACTAGCCCAATTTGTTGTTGTTTTTTTTTACTGAAACCAAGCTTATTGCTATTAACATGTAGCCCTACGCATAAAACAACAATCACAAGTTTCCGTAAGAAGACATCTAGTGTAGATGTGATAAAAATGACAAGCCCCAGCACGGCTCATCCAGACGTCATTAAAAAACAATCGGAAACTCTGAAGGCACAATTAACATTCATACCAGCAGCCGCATTGCAGCGTGATTCCTTGTGACAGAAATACAACGAGCCTTGGTTGTAAATCTCCCTCCCGACCTGTGAGGGTACGAAGCGAGGACAGAGTTTTTTTGACGGGCTGGCTTGACAGTTCTTTCCACGGGTCGGGAAGTCGGTCAGTCTGGAAACAATGGAGCAGCCGCAGATTGTAAAGGCAGCTGCATTCGTTTACCAAAGGGTCATGCGTGACAGCATATCAGGTGGACGGAGAATCGTAATCGGTTCCTTATCATTGGATTTTAATGTGTTGAAGGACAGTACAAGTGTGTTGTTGTTAAAAACCGTGATTGTTGTGTTGTTGTTTGTTGGTAATTGTCTCGTCTCGTCTTTCACGTTGCCAGACAGTCAACACAGCTCCGGAGCTGTCGCCACGAGCCAGCACGAAAGCGGACGACACGGCACCTTTGTCACAAACAGAACTGGATTTGCACCACTAGCACGAGTTCACGCGCGGACGGATTTGTGTATGTGTTTCGTGTGGGTGTAGAGGATTGTAAAGGGAGTGTAATACACGCCGCTGTATTACTCGCCTCCATTACCTCCTGCTTGTTTTGCCATCAGGCACTGGACTTACCAAAATAAATAAAGCAAACCCTTTTCACCTGGATTACAATGGCCTGTCTGTTTTGTGATCACCTGCACCTGCATCCTTTAATGCTGCTATAGAAAACAGTTCAATCTTTTAAAGTTATGCCACCAATCTAATTAGATGATCACATCAATTAAATCAATTAAACAGCCACATCTATTAAATTCACCTAAACAAACTGCAAAAAAAGAGCCAACAGCTTGCCTTTTTTTTTTTTTTAAATAAACACAAAAACAGTGAATTGAAAGTATGCCCCGTGCATTGAAATATAACACATAAAAACATTTTGAACTTCTTACCTTCAAACTCCTCATGCAAGGGTCAGCTGTTCACTGAGAGTCTGCAGAACCCCACTCCACACTGAGTCTGCAGAACCCCACTCCACACTGAGAGTCTGCAGAACCCCACTCCACACAGCGAGTCTGCAGAACCCCACCCCACACTGAGAGTCTGCAGAACCCCACTCCACACTGAGTCTGCAGAACCCCACTCCACACTGAGAGTCTGCAAAACCCCACTCCACACTGAGAGTCTGCAGAACCCCACTCCACACTGAGAGTCTGCAGAACCCCACTCCACACTGAGAGTCTGCAGAACCCCACTCCACACAGCGAGTCTGCAGAACCCCACCCCACACTGAGAGTCTGCAGAACCCCACTCCACACTGAGAGTCTGCAGAACCCCACTCCACACTGAGTCTGCAGAACCCCACTCCACACTGAGAGTCTGCAGAACCCCACTCCACACTGAGAGTCTGCAGAACCCCACTCCACACTGAGAGTCTGCAGAACCCCACTCCATACTGTGAGTCTGAACCCCACTCCACACTGAGTCTGCAGAACCCCGCTCCACACTGAGAGTCTGCAGAACCCCACTCCACACTGAGAGTCTGCAGAACCCCACTCCACACTGCAGAACCCCACTCCACACTGAGTCTGCAGAACCCCACTCCACACTGAGAGTCTGCAAAACCCCACTCCAAACTGAGAGTCTGCAGAACCCCACTCCACACTGAGAGTCTGCAGAACCCCACTCCACACTGAGAGTCTGCAGAACCCCACTCCACACTGAGAGTATGCAGAACCCCACTCCAGACTGAGAGTCTGCAGAACCCCACTCCAGACTGAGAGTCTGCAGAACCCCTCCACACTGTGAGTCTGCAGAACCCCACTCCACACTGCGAGTCTGCAGAACCCCACTCCACACTGCGAGTCTGCAGAACCCCTCCACACTGAGTCTGCAGAACCGCACTCCACACTGTGAGTCTGCAGAACCCCACTCCACACTGTGAGTCTGCAGAACCCCACTCCACACTGAGAGTCTGCAGAACCCAACTCCACACTGTGAGTCTGCAGAACCCCACTCCACACTGAGAGTCTGCAGAACCCCACTCCACACTGAGAGTCTGCAGAACCCAACTCCACACTGTGAGTCTGCAGAACCCCGCTCCACACTGAGAGTCTGCAGAACCCCACTCCACACTGAGAGTCTGCAGAACCCAACTCCACACTGTGAGTCTGCAGAACCCCACTCCACCCAGTTCTATGGAATGACTCAAAACCCAGAGATGGAATGTGCTTGTTAGGATCCCGCAGCCCATATGAAGGTTACGCAGTGTAAAGAAAGTGCCACTGGCCAGGCAGCAAGGCTCTGTCACTGTTTTATATCAATAGGACCCTGCCTGCCGTTCTGCTCTGTGCACTGATGTCTCATGAGTGAACTGACCCTTAGTAAAAGCATAGCAAAGCGTAATACAGCACAGTGCCAGTATTGTGAAGCCCAGCGAGGTATGGTGAAGCATATTCAAAAAACAAAAACATGGCAAACCATAGTAAATGCATCGAACAAGCACAGGAAAAGTGCAAAAGTGCTGCGCAGATTGAGCCGTGATAAACGTCTGAGAGGTGAGGGCAGGTAAATGCAGGTACTGTACGTGCACAATGCTGCACTGTTTACAAAGGGAGAGGGAGGGACCCTGGGCTCTGTGGGAGAACTTGGCCAGGGCAGCTGTTTACCTCTGGAGCTGTTTCCAGTAACTGAATGAACTCCCTGCCAGTAAAGCTGGCTGGCTGGCTGGTCGCCACTGTTCAGAGCTGTGATCAGGAACTGCCTGCCTCATCTCATCAACAAGCCCAGTCTGCTGGGAAGCTGCGTACAGGAGGACTGTGTTTCTTTGTGTTTCTATTGAGAAGGCAGCGTTCCTCGCCAGCTCCTGCTGGCTCCCCTGTTCACAGTCACATCTCAAAGAGGCTCAAGCAGAAAAACAACTTGATCAGAAGAAGGAAACATTTTCACTTCTACTCAAAAAGAAACAGACCACGCCCCAAGAAATACAAAGATTTCATTTTAGTTTTAAACTTTTTATTTATTTAGTTTGTTTTTAAACTCCTGCTGGGAAATAAATGTCCTGTTTCATAAATTGTTCTGTACAGCAACAAACACACTAAAAATCTTAAACTGTAGCCAATCCAGTTCATTATAAAAAATACCAAATAAATGTGAGCAACACTGAAGGACACTAACATGCAACGACATTTCTAGCTGTGCAAGAACTCCTGTTATGAATATATACAGGATGCAAATGCTTTACTTGTGCGTTTAGTACATCCAGGGATGGAAATAAGCCTCCCATTGCAGAGCAGTTTCACCGATTCCAGGTTTTACTGGGAGTTTGATTAGCCACGGTGTGCAGGTGACACTCTCGGGTGTGTCTTATCAAACTGCTGTGCTATGGGAGTCTTATTTGTATCCCTGAACATGTTTAGCACACTTCTCAGAGGGACTCTGCTGCTGCTTCATCCTCATCAGGCACAAACCGCTCGACAGCACTCGAGTTGGTGTCTGCGCCCTCATTTAAAAGCAGGCTCCATCCAGGCAGTCAGAGCTGTGACCCAGTGCTAGCGGCTGTGTCACACTTCACCTCCACAGCACCATTTGGAAGAACTTTTATATAATAAACTACCTTTAACAAAGTTGGGTTTCCAGCTGTGACTGCCCTCGCTGGCCAGCCTGTTTCACAGAGCAGCAGCCCGTCCCCCTGTCAGTGCCTCGCCTGGGTCTCTGCTTCCCTCCAGAGGAGGGGAGCCCCGGCCAGGCGTTTACGATGATCAGGTGACAGCCAGCTCGCTGGCCCAGGCGGGGGGCTTGCTGTCGTAGGGCAGGCAGCTTCGGGGGGCCAACGCAGAGTCCACACTGCTCTCCTCTTCAGAAGAGCCAGCCTGGTGCACTGAGCCTGGGTGATGCAGCCCAGCCTGCTCACTGTAGGGACTTTCCAGCACCTTCAGGACACGATTCACCTGAGAGGGATCCAGAGAGGGAGGGAGGGACACAGAAGGAGATACTGAGATAATACTGTAAATCATCAAGTCAATCTTGAAATCTGATTCTCGCTGGAACTATCTAACCATGCATAACAACAATTTGCTGACACGTTTCAGGACAGTGATGCTATTTTTCACTGGAGGGGAGGCGTAATTAAATGTATTTCATGTTCTTTTTTTGGTTGCAGTGCACAGCTGAGTCACATTGATTTGGTATCTCAGAAGAATGTGTCTGGATGGGTTTAGCCCCCGACTCACCTCCGAGTAGTCCCCGCTCTCAGCAGCCTCTATGGCGTTCTGGGCAATGTAGTTCCTCAGGATGAACCGGGGGTTAGTGCTGTCCATCACCTTCACTCTCTCCGCCTCCAGATCCTCAATATCAGACACACCCTCCGCCTCCTGAGCCAAACGTGCCCTGAGAGGAGGGGGACAGGAACACAGGGTGAGCACACTGCTGTTTACGAGACACACACACACACTGTGTACGAGACACACACACACTGTGTACGAGAGAGACACACACACACACACACACACACTGTGTACGAGACACACACACACACACACACACACACTGTGTACGAGACACACACACACACACTGTGTACGAGAGAGACACACACACACACACACACACACTGTGTACGAGAGACACACACACACACACACACACTGTGTACGAGAGAGACACACACACACACACTGTGTACGAGAGACTCACACACACACACTGTGTACGAGAGAGACCCACACACACAGTGTACGAGAGAGACCCCCACACACACACTGTGTACGAGAGAGACACACACACACACACTGTGTACGAGAGACACACACACACACACTGTGTACGAGAGACACACACACACTGTGTACGAGAGACACACACACAGTGTACGAGAGAGACACACACACACTGTGTACGAGAGAGACACACACACACTGTGTACGAGAGAGACACACACACACACTGTGTACGAGAGAGACTCACACACTGTGTACGAGAGAGACTCACACACACACACTGTGTACGAGAGACTCACACACACACTGTGTACGAGAGACTCACACACACACACACTGTGTACGAGAGACTCACACACACACACACTGTGTACGAGAGACTCACACACACACACTGTGTACGAGAGACTCACACACACACTGTGTACGAGACACACACACACACACACACACACTGTGTACGAGAGAGACACACACACACACACACACACTGTGTACGAGAGAGACACACACACACACACACACTGTGTACGAGAGAGACACACACACACTGTGTACGAGAGACTCACACACACACACTGTGTACGAGAGAGACCCACACACACACACTGTGTACGAGAGAGACCCACACACACACACTGTGTACGAGAGAGACCCACACACACACACTGTGTACGAGAGAGACCCACACACACACTGTGTACGAGAGAGACACACACACACTGTGTACGAGAGACACACACACACACACACACTGTGTACGAGAGACACACACACACACACTGTGTACGAGAGACACACACACACACTGTGTACGAGAGACACACACACTGTGTACGAGAGACACACACACACACTGTGTACGAGAGACACACACACACTGTGTACGAGAGACACACACACACTGTGTACGAGAGAGACACACACACACTGTGTACGAGAGAGACACACACACACACTGTGTACGAGAGAGACACACACACTGTGTACGAGAGACTCACACACACACTGTGTACGAGAGACTCACACACACACACACTGTGTACGAGAGACTCACACACACACACACACTGTGTACGAGAGACTCACACACACACACACTGTGTACGAGAGACTCACACACACACACACTGTGTACGAGAGACTCACACACACACACACTGTGTACGAGAGACTCACACACACACACTGTGTACGAGAGACTCACACACACACACTGTGTACGAGAGACTCACAAACACACTGTGTACGAGAGAGACACACACACACTGTGTACGAGACACACACACACACACACTGTGTATGAGAGACACACACACACTGTGTACGAGAGACACACACACACACTGTGTACGAGAGACTCACACACACACACACTGTGTACGAGAGAGACACACACACACTGTGTACGAGAGAGACACACACACACACACACACACACACTGTGTATGAGAGACACACACACACACTGTGTACGAGAGACTCACACACACACTGTGTATGAGAGAGACTGTGATGCTGTGTGTTACCTGTACTTATGCAGCCACTCTGTCCAGAGCGTGCAGTGCCTCTCTCGGAGCTCGGCCTCAGTGACCTCCTGCAGCTCGCTCAATTTCTCAATGCGCTCCAGCTCCTTGCTCACACCCTTCTTGCTGCTCAAGAACTGGAAGAGGCGCGGGTTCGACTGGGCCAGTGTGAGGATCATGGAGAGCTCTCTGTGGAAGCAGGGCAGGGTTAGGAGGCAGAGCACAGCTCCTGAACACACGCTACCCATCACAATACTGAGGGTTAGAAGCGCACACTAATCCTGCACCCAGAACTAGGATCAGTTCAAGGAGCAGGAGCTAGGCCCCTGTTCAGTACATTGTTCCTCCCCTAGGATTGCATGAAGCATTATTAACAGCAAACCTGCACCCTGGGGTCAGAAACACAGCATATCCTCTCCACACACCACGTTAATGTGTGATCAAGTGCAGTGAAACCACATGACTGCCACACCACTCATTCACAAAACACACTGTCAGCTCCCGATTACTGTACATTACACGTGGCAGTACAGTACTATTCACACTGTCATGCAGCGGGTCTGACTGCTCACATTGCTCATTTCAACAATAGAACAGGGAGTGTGTGTGTGTGCAGCAGTAACTGCACTCTCAGAGCCCCTCCCTCTCCCCTCTCTCACCGGGGGTCCATCCCGGGCCGGTGGGCTGCTCGCAGCTCCCCCAGAGAGGCGCACTGCTGCAGGACCCCCTCGCTCTCTTCACTGTCCCCACTCTCCGTGGCACAGCTCGGGATCGACACGCGGCTCAGCACTCTGAACGTGTTGGAGAAGTCAGCTCCTGCAGGGGGCGATAGACAGATTGGAAACTCATGAAGTAAAAAGCCTCTCTTCTTTTGCTCCCGTTTGTATCCAATCAGATAATGCATGCTTGCATCGTGTTCCCGTTGCAAGTGAGGGGACCCACTTATTTTGCTTTGAACCGCTGCAAGCTTACACTGCGATGTCACTTCCAACAGTCATACACCTCAGACATCCACAGATTCATGTGAAGAGTTTGGGAACACAGGGATGGAAATAGGACTCTTACTGCATAGCAGTTTCATCCATTGCAGGTTGTATTTAATAGGTGCTTGATTTGTCACAGTGTATAGGCAACAAGCTCAGGTGTGTTTTATTAGATAGTAAAACCAAGAATGAATAAACCTGCTATGCAATGGGAGTCGTATTTGTATCCCTGGAATATCATCTACACAACTGTGCAGTCTGGAGCCTCCCTCCCCTGTGCTGTGCAGGGGGTCTCTGTCTCTGTCTCTCTCTCCCCTGTGCTGTGCATGGTGTCTCTGTCTCTGTCTCTCTCTCCCCTGTGCTGTGCAGGGGGTCTGTCTGTCTCTGTCTCTCTCTCTCCCCTGTGCTGTGCATGGTGTCTGTCTCTCTCTCCCCTGTGCTGTGCATGGTGTCTCTGTCTCTCTCTCCCCTGTGCTGTGCATGGTGTCTCTGTCTCTCTCTCCCCTGTGCTGTGCATGGTGTCTCTCGGTCTCTCTCTCCCCTGTGCTGTGCATGGTGTCTCCGTCTCTCTCTCCCCTGTGCTGTGCATGGTGTCTCGGTCTTTCTCCCCTGTGCATGGCGTCTCTCTCTCACCTGTGCTGTGCATGGTGTCTCTGTCTCTCTCTCCCCTGTGCTGTGCATGGTGTCTGTCTCTCTCTCCCCTGTGCTGTGCATGGTGTCTCGGTCTCTCTCTCCCCTGTGCTGTGCATGGTGTCTCGGTCTCTCTCTCCCCTGTGCTGTGCATGGTGTCTCGGTCTCTCTCCCCTGTGCATGGCGTCTCTCTCTCCCCTGTGCTGTGCATGGTGTCTGTCTCTCTCTCCCCTGTGCTGTGCATGGTGTCTCGGTCTCTCTCTCCCCTGTGCTGTGCATGGTGTCTCTGTCTCTCTCTCCCCTGTGCTGTGCATGGTGTCTCGGTCTCTCTCCCCTGTGCATGGCGTCTCTCTCTCCCCTGTGCTGTGCATGGTGTCTGTCTCTCTCTCCCCTGTGCTGTGCATGGTGTCTCGGTCTCTCTCTCCCCTGTGCTGTGCATGGTGTCTCAGTCTTTCTCCCCTGTGCATGGCGTCTCTCTCTCCCCTGTGCTGTGCATGGTGTCTCTGTCTCTCTCTCCCCTGTGCTGTGCATGGTGTCTCTCGGTCTCTCTCTCCCCTGTGCTGTGCATGGTGTCTCTCTGTCTCTCTCTCCCCTGTGCTGTGCATGGTGTCTCTCTGTCTCTCTCTCCCCTGTGCTGTGCATGGTGTCTCGGTCTCTCTCCCCTGTGCTGTGCATGGTGTCTCTGTCTCTCTCTCCCCTGTGCTGTGCATGGTGTCTCTGTCTCTCTCTCCCCTGTGCTGTGCATGGTGTCTCTCTGTCTCTCTCTCCCCTGTGCTGTGCATGGTGTCTCTCTGTCTCTCTCTCCCCTGTGCTGTGCATGGTGTCTCGGTCTCTCTCCCCTGTGCTGTGCATGGTGTCTCTGTCTCTCTCTCCCCTGTGCTGTGCATGGTGTCTCTGTCTCTCTCTCCCCTGTGCTGTGCATGGTGTCTCTCTGTCTCTCTCTCCCCTGTGCTGTGCATGGTGTCTCTCTGTCTCTCTCTCCCCTGTGCTGTGCATGGTGTCTCGGTCTCTCTCCCCTGTGCATGGCGTCTCTCTCTCACCTGTGCTGTGCATGGTCTCTAGCAGCAGTGTGATGAGCTGCTTGTCCTCAGGAAGCTCCTTCCTCAGCAGCCCCAGTTTCCTCCTCATGGTGGAGAGGTAGTGCGAGTTGAACTCAGGTCCGAATTCCTCCAGCACAGCCTGGGCTCTCTCGGGGGGCAGCTCGGGTGCCAGCGCCTCCGCCAGCTTGCCCAGGTTCCAGCGGCACACTTCCGGCTGAGCGCTGTAGGAGTAGCGCCCCCCGCTGTCCGACGCATTGCACACATAGTCTGGGTCGAACCTGCAGGCAGACAGTCACTTCATCATCATCACAATCATCATGATGTCACACCCTGCAGCTCTGCTCGAAGTACTACCTGTTGGTAGATCACTCAGTTATGTCTGCGTAGCAGAAGCTGCAACAGATGATCAAATCCTAGCAATGCAGATCAAGCTGGCTAGTGCCTGCACTGGAACAGCGAGCTGGGGTTAGGGTTCGGGGTACAAACAAGAACAATGGAAGTATAGCAGCGTCAGAGAGGCAGGTAGACAGGGTGGCTCGGGGAGAAAGGGAAGGGATCCTCCGGGGCTCCCTGACCTGTCCATGAAGCCGAAGGGCCCGTAGTCCATGGTGAGCCCCAGGATGCTCATGTTGTCTGTGTTCAGCACCCCGTGACAGAACCCCACACACTGCCACTGAGCCACCAAGCGCGCGGTGCGCAGGGTCACCTGGGGAGGAGAGAGGCAGGGTCAGGGTGACACAGGACTAGTGATGAAGTGCAGTGTATGCATTGCACTCAAGGGAGTGGTGTACATTAACACACTAGTCCTGTTGGAACATCCCTCAGGGAATCAACGGCTGCTTCGGACTGCCCCCCTCACCTCTCTGAAGAAGGCGCTGTTCCTCTCGACCCGGTCCTGTGCGTGGGCCTGCTGGATCTCAGGGTAGAACGTGTCGATGACGTAATCCAGCAGCTGGACCCGGATGTCATTTCGACCCACACTGGGGCCCTGCCTGCCCGTCAGCTCATCCTCCGGCTTGAAGATCTCAAAGGAGCCGAACCTGAGAGAGACACGGGAGTTCAATACACACACACACACACACACACACACACACACACACACACACACACAGCCTCAACCCTACCGACCCTGACACTGATGTCCAAGGCTACCTTATGAAGGAGGGTGCAATGCGCAGCACCACAGTGCTCCTCTCGCTCCGGGGCTCCCCGCTGTAGAAGACGTCTCTCAGCACGCGGGAGTCCGAGGTGACGCAGGAGCCAGCGCGCGTCGTGGGGATCCCCAGGTGAAACATGGCCTCACTGCACAGAAACTCCCGGATACTGGAGCGCAGCACCTTCCTGCCGTCCGCCTGCCTGCAACACAAACCACAACACTGTGACAATCCCACAGCACAGCTATCAAACCACAGCACAGCACTGCGACAATCCCACAACACAGCTATCAAACCACAGCACAGCACCGCGACAATCCCACAACACAGCTATCAAACCACAGCACAGCTATCAAACCACAGCACAGCACTGCGACAATCCCACAGCACAGCTATCAAACCACAGCACAGCACTGCGACAATCCCACAGCACAGCTATCAAACCACAGCACAGCGACAATCCCACAGCACAGCTATCAAACCACAGCACAGCACTGCGACAATCCCACAGCACAGCTATCAAACCACAGCACAGCGACAATCCCACAACACAGCTATCAAACCACAGCACAGCACCGCGACAATCCCACAGCACAGCTATCAAACCACAGCACAGCGACAATCCCACAGCACAGCTATCAAACCACAGCACAGCACTGCGACAATCCCACAGCACAGCTATCAAACCACAGCACAGCGACAATCCCACAGCACAGCTATCAAACCACAGCACAGCACTGCGACAATCCCACAGCACAGCTATCAAACCACAGCACAGCACTGCGACAATCCCACAGCACAGCTATCAAACCACAGCACAGCACTGCGACAATCCCACAGCACAGCTATCAAACCACAGCACAGCGACAATCCCACAGCACAGCTATCAAACCACAGCACAGCGACAATCCCACAGCACAGCTATCAAACCACAGCACAGCGACAATCCCACAGCACAGCACTGTGACAATCCCACAGCACAGCACTGTGACAATCCCACAGCACTGCGACAATCCCACAGCACAGCTATCAAACCACAGCACAGCACCGCGACAATCCCACAACACAGCTATCAAACCACAGCACAGCACCGCGACAATCCCACAGCACAGCTATCAAACCACAGCACAGCACCGCGACAATCCCACAACACAGCTATCAAACCACAGCACAGCACTGCGACAATCCCACAGCACAGCTATCAAACCACAGCACAGCACCGCGACAATCCCACAACACAGCTATCAAACCACAGCACAGCGACAATCCCACAGCACAGCACTGTGACAATCCCACAGCACAGCTATCAAACCACAGCACAGCACAGTGACAATCCCACAACAGAGCTATCAAACCACAGCACAGCACTGTGACAATCCCACAGCACAGCACAGCGACAATCCCACAACACAGCTATCATCCCACAGCACAGCACTGCGACAATCCCACAGCACAGCTATCAAACCACAGCACAGCACAGTGACAATCCCACAACAGAGCTATCAAACCACAGCACAGCACTGTGACAATCCCACAGCACAGCACTGTGACAATCCCACAGCACAGCTATCAAACCACAGCACAGCACTGTGACAATCCCACAGCACAGCTATCAAACCACAGCACAGCGACAATCCCACAACACAGCTATCAAACCACAGCACAGCGACAATCCCACAGCACAGCTATCAAACCACAGCACAGCACTGCGACAATCCCACAACACAGCTATCAAACCACAGCACTGCGACAATCCCACAGCACAGCTATCAAACCACAGCACTGTGACAATCCCACAGCACAGCTATCAAACCACAGCACAGCTATCAAACCACTGCAGCTATCAAACCACAGCACTGAGACAATCCCACAGCACAGCTATCAAACCACAGCACAGCGACAATCCCACAGCACAGCTATCAAACCACAGCACAGCACTGTGACAATCCCACAGCACAGCTATCAAACCACAGCACAGCACTGCGACAATCCCACAACACAGCTATCAAACCACAGCACAGCGACAATCCCACAGCACAGCTATCAAACCACAGCACAGCGACAATCCCACAACACAGCTATCAAACCACAGCACTGTGACAATCCCACAGCACAGCACTGTGACAATCCCACAGCACAGCACAGCGACAATCCCACAGCACAGCACTGTGACAATCCCACAGCACAGCACTGCGACAATCCCACAACACAGCTATCAAACCACAGCACTGTGACAATCCCACAGCACAGCACTGTGACAATCCCACAGCACAGCTATCAAACCACAGCACAGCTATCAAACCACAGCACAGCACTGCGACAATCTTGACAATCTCAGGGCGGGGCTCTCGGGAGCCTGCAGGACGGTCAGGGCGGGGCTCTCAAATGTATTCCATGCAAATCAAACATTCACATGATTACACCAGTGATTCTCTTTTACTGTTACAGTACAGATTGATTCTGTTCAGAAGCAGCTTCAGCTACTTCTGAGCTTCAGCTCTCTATACAGTAGAAATCGAGTTTCCCTTTTTTATTCCGTTTCTGTTCAAATAGCCTAACCCTTACCAGCACTTCCCAGTGTGTTGTATTAATCCAATACAGCACTGTAATCTCACTGCTTCCTTTACACACTTCAATACAGCACTGTAATCTCACTGCTTCCTTTACACACTTCAATACAGCACTGTAATCTCACTGCTTCCTTTACACACTTCAATACAGCACTGTAATCTCACTGCTTCCTTTACACACTTCAATACAGCACTGTAATCTCACTGCTTCCTTTACACACTTCAATACAGCACTGTAATCTCACTGCTTCCTTTACACACTTCAATACAGCACTGTAATCTCACTGCTTCCTTTACACACTTCAATACAGCACTGTAATCTCACTGCTTCCTTTACACACTTCAATACAGCACTGTGATCTCACTGCTTCCTTTACACACTTCAATACAGCACTGTGATCTCACTGCTTCCTTTACACACATCAATACAGCACTGTAATCTCACTGCTTCCTTTACACACTTCAATACAGCACTGTAATCTCACTGCTTCCTTTACACACTTCAATACAGCACTGTAATCTCACTGCTTCCTTTACACACTTCAATACAGCACTGTAATCTCGCTGCTTCCTTACACACTTCAATATAGCACTGTAATCTCACTGCTTCCTTTACACACTTCAATACAGCACTGTAATCTCACTGCTTCCTTTACTCACTTCAATACAGCACTGTAATCTCACTGCTTCCTTTACACACTTCAATACAGCACTGCAATCTCACCGCTTCCTTTACACACTTCAATACAGCACTGTAATCTCACCGCTTCCTTTACACACTTCAATACAGTTTTCTGGCCCCTTTCTGATCACCTATAATAGTATCAATGGTTATACCGTGTACCGGCTCCCAAAGCACCATTGATCCCTTTAGCGCACTTCCTAAGGGTTATTAAACAATGCTCCACAGCCGTACTGACCAGACACTCACTGGGTAGAAAACAAGTAATAAGTCAAATCTAGGTGTTAAATTTGACTCTACGTTGTGTTTTGAGGGCCACGTTAGAAATATCAGTAGTTTCTTATTCAACAGGTTTTTTTGTTTTGTTTTGTTTTTTATAACTACTTAAAAATAACGCTGTTGAGCTGAAATTGCTTTGTGAAATAAATAGATGGCATCGTTCAGCAGATAGCGATGGTCGAAGTTCACAGTGCTGCCATGATGAGACAGATTGTGGAACTGGAGCCTTCCTTTGCCCCGAAGGCACTGGCCGGTGTTTACTCGCGTGTGGAGCATTGTTATTGTTAGATCAGCATCATCACAATCTTAATTTGCATTTAATAAAACAGAGTTCAATTAAATCCCATCAAAACCAGGGTCTACTGCATGTTATAGTGTTGCATTTTCAATTGCAGCAGAGTTGTTAGCGGTACCTGGAATACGGCGTGAGTCCGGCCCCCTTTAGCTGGATCTCCCAGCGCCCGCACGGACTCGTCGTAGCAAGCTCGCCAGGAGGGGGCCGAACCGGAGCCGGGACCTCTCCCAGGTAACACGCCGCCCCGTCTCCCAGCTGTCCGGCGAAGTTCCCGAACTGGTGCCCGCAGTAGCAGTGAGCAGCAGGCTCTGAGCCCGGCAGTATCCGTGAGCCGCTCAGGTACTCCGGGCTGCGCGGGTCCCGCGTCACCGTCTCCGCATCCAGCCCAAGCAAGGCGAGCGCCGGACCGGACACAGCCACGAAGCGGGGGTTTGCCACGGGCTGCGGGCGGACCCGGGAGAAGCAGGCGCCCCGCACCGTCCTCTGGCCGGGCTCCTCGGAGCCGTCGAGGGGCAACCTCTGCAGCGCCTGGTTGTCAAATGTCAGGCTCTCCAGAGCCGAGCGAGTTATCACCGGGCCCATGGTGTCCATTCCCGGGCGCGATGCGAGCGAGCCGGCGGGTCTACAGAACAGACGGGGTCTGAAGATCCAGGAGCGACACAGAGCCACGGCAGCCATTCACCAGCGGCTGCACGCTATTCGCAAAGTTTTTTGGAAGTAGTCGAAAGATTGCAGCAAATAAATCCGTCCCCAGTGAAACATGCGCACAGGTCAGAATAAACCACATACATTACCCAGACTCGTCCCCCTTATCTAACACCTATAACCCAGAAATGTAAATGTCAACACTGTAACACAAGCTGCCGTTTTATAGGTGTAGCAGTTAAATATGAAATACTATGAAGTCTTCCCTGTTCTTGTACCTGTGTTTTATTGGCGTGTCGAATCCACCAACAGGACTTATTGTCGCCACCTACTGGACTGGAGTATTACTTATCCTTTATTTTAACAACAACAAACTTCAATACAGCACTGTAATCTCACTGCTTCCTTTACACACTTCAATACAGCACTGTGGTCTCACTGCTTCCTTTACACACTTCAATACAGCACTGTGATCTCACTGCTTCCTTTACACACTTCAATACAGCACTGTAATCTCACTGCTTCCTTTACACACTTCAATACAGCACTGTAATCTCACTGCTTCCTTTACACACTTCAATACAGCACTGTAATCTCACTGCTTCCTTACACACTTCAATACAGCACTGTAATCTCACTGCTTCTTTACACACTTCAATACAGCACTGTAATCTCACTGCTTCCTTTACACACTTCAATACAGCACTGTGATCTCACTGCTTCCTTACACACTTCAATACAGCACTGTAATCTCACTGCTTCATTTACACACTTCAATACAGCACTGCAATCTCACTGCTTCCTTACACACTTCAATACAGCACTGTAATCTCACTGCTTCATTTACACACTTCAATACAGCACTGTAATGTCATTGCTTCCTTACACACTTCAATACAGCACTGTAATCTCACTGCTTCCTTTACACACTTCAATACAGCACTGTAATCTCACTGCTTCCTTTACACACTTCAATACAGCACTGTGATCTCACTGCTTCCTTACACACTTCAATACAGCACTGTAATCTCACTGCTTCATTTACACACTTCAATACAGCACTGCAATCTCACTGCTTCCTTACACACTTCAATACAGCACTGTAATCTCACTGCTTCCTTTACACACTTCAATACAGCACTGTGATCTCACTGCTTCCTTACACACTTAAATACAGCACTGTGATCTCAATGCTTCCTTTACACACTTCAATACAGCACTGTAATCTCACTGCTTCCTTACACACTTCAATACAGCACTGTGATCTCACTGCTTCCTTTACACACTTCAATACAGCACTGTAATCTCACTGCTTCCTTTACACACTTCAATACAGCACTGTGATCTCACTGCTTCCTTTACACACTTCAATACAGCACTGTGATCTCACTGCTTCCTTTACACACTTCAGTATAGCACTGTGTCACAGACGGTTCTGGCATGTCCCTTTTGTGCTATAAGTCATTAGATCCTTTTGCATGGAAGGCCTCGGTTGCAAGGGTGTGCGGTTCTTTGATGGAACCAGATTCAGTTAAAATGTGTTTGCCCACTGATGATGGGAATGGGAATGCAGAGATGGGAGCCCAGCTAACAAGATTGAAGTTTTTGCAGGTATCAGGCTTTTAAAGACTGTCACCCACACCTGTGACTGTCACAGCTACTGGAAACGGATCCCACAGCTACTGGAAACGGACCAGAGACTGTCACAGCTACTGGAAACGGACCCGAGACTGTCACAGCTACTGGAAACGGACCCCACAGCTACTGGAAACGGACCCGAGACTGTCACAGCTACTGGAAACAGACCCGAGACTGTCACAGCTACTGGAAACGGACCCGAGACTGTCACAGCTACTGGAAACGGACCCGAGAGTCACAGCTACTGGAAACTGACCCGAGACTGTCACAGCTACGGGAAACGGACCCGAGACTGTCACAGCTACTGGAAACTGACCCAAGACTGTCACAGCTACTGGAAACGGACCCCACAGCTACTGGAAACGGACCCGGGACTGTCACAGCTACTGGAAACTGACCCGAGACTGTCACAGCTACTGGAAACGGACCCGAGACTGTCACAGCTACTGGAAACGGACCCCACAGCTACTGGAAATGGACCCGAGACCGTCACAGCTACTGGAAACGGACCCGAGACCGTCACAGCTACTGGAAACGGACCCGAGACCGTCACAGCTACTGGAAACGGACCCGAGACCGTCACAGCTACTGGAAACGGACCCGAGACCGTCACAGCTACTGGAAACGGACCCGAGACCGTCACAGCTACTGGAAACGGACCCGAGACTGTCACAGCTACTGGAAACTGACCCGAGACTGTCACAGCTACTGGAAACGGACCCGAGACTGTCACAGCTACTGGAAACGGACCCGAGACTGTCACAGCTACTGGAAACGGACCCCACAGCTACTGGAAACGGACCCGAGACTGTCACAGCTATGGGAAACGGACCCGAGACTGTCACAGCTACTGGAAACGGACCCGAGACTGTCACAGCTACTGGAAACAGACCCGAGACCGTCACAGCTACTGGAAACGGACCCGAGACTGTCACAGCTACTGGAAACGGACCCCACAGCTACTGGAAACGGACCCGAGACTGTCACAGCTACTGGAAACGGACCCGAGAGTCACAGCTACTGGAAACGGACCCGAGACTGTCACAGCTACTGGAAACGGACCCGAGACTGTCACAGCTACTGGAAACGGACCCCACAGCTACTGGAAACGGACCCGAGACTGTCACAGCTACTGGAAACGGACCCGAGACTGTCACAGCTACTGGAAACGGACCCAAGACTGTCACAGCTACTGGAAACGGACCCGAGACTGTCACAGCTACTGGAAACAGACCCAAACTGTCACAGCTACTGGAAACGGACCCGAGACTGTCACAGCTACTGGAAACGGACCCGAGACTGTCACAGCTACTGGAAGCATGCTGATCTTTGGGAAACAAATTGAACATTTGTGAAATTGCAGCAAATATTGTAATGACTGTAATGTGTTTTAGAAAATATTTTTAGCAGATGTGCACAGGCCTGTCAGGGTGTTCACAGAACCAGTCCGAGCTGAGCCTGGAACAGAGTTCGAATCCTGTTGGGAACGTGCTGAGTTATTGGATGATTTAAACTAACCTGTATTGATTGAAATAATATGATATACTCTTTGTCAATAATTATAATAATACTATAATAATGTTCCTTTCAAAAAGATCTGCATACTCAGTAGAAAACAATGGATAGCTGGTGTGTGCAGTCTGTAAAAGCATCTGCTGGAAGGAGTCAAACTCGGCAGGCTCATATCATAAGGCCTTGTTAACATATTCCAGTTTTATTTTATTTTCTCATAAAAATGAGAGCATTGCTCCTCAGTACTGTGATTGGTGCACAGTGCATGTTCTCATAAAAATGAGAACATTGCTCCTCAGTACTGTGATTGGTGCACAGTGCATGTTCTCATAAAAATGAGAGCATTGCTCCTCAGTACTGTGATTGGTGCACAGTGCATGTTCTCATAAAAATGAGAGCATTGCTCCTCAGTACTGTGATTGGTGCACAGTGCATGTTCTCATAAAAATGAGAGCATTGCTCCTCACTACTGTGATTGGTGCACAGTGCATGTTTTATTTACAGGTGCTGCAGGTCACGCTTGCAATTAAGAGGTTTCTATTCTATGGAAGTTTTCAAGTTTTCGGTGTAGCCTATACTGCTGTGCTTTTTCATCCGTGATACACATAAAGCCTAATCTCACAGAAATAATAACGCTATTAAAAACAACAGCGTTACAATCTAACTGAATAACAGAGGGCCGTGCCATAGACACAGTCACTAATACAATCTAACTGAATAACAGAGAGCCGTGCCACACACACAGTCACTAATACAATCTAACTGAATAACAGAGAGCCGTGCCACACACACAGTCACTAATACAATCTAACTGAATAACAGAGAGCCGTGCCACACACACAGTCACTAATACAATCTAACTGAATAACAGAGAGCCGTGCCACACACACAGTCACTAATACAATCTAACTGAATAACAGAGAGCCGTGCCACACACACAGTCACTAATACAATCTAACTGAATAACAGAGAGCCATGCCACACACACAGTCACTAATACAATCTAACTGAATAACAGAGAGCCGTGCCACACACACAGTCACTAATACAATCTAACTGAATAACAGAGAGCCGTGCCACACACACAGTCACTAATTGTCCCCCTGACTAAACTGCATACCGTGGGTGACGGGGCTTTTTCCTCCTATGCTCCGAGGCTGTGGAACACACTTCCTTCTGAGATCCGTGATTCTGAGTCTCTGTCTATTTTTAAATCCTGCCTCAAAACTCATTTATTTAAATTTGCATTCTTATGACTTTTATTGTCATTCTATTTTTAATTCTAACTGTTTTAATATATTGTGTTTGTTTGTTTTATTGTTTCTGTTTTTCACTTTTGTTAAGCGCTTTGTGATATTTATTTATGAAAGGCGCTATATAAAATAAAGATGATTATTATTACTCTGTCTTTCTGAGCTCATCTGAACGGCCGAAAACTCGTTCCAGAACACTGGCTACAGTGTTCCAAAAGCAAACAGGAAATGCCCCCTGCGCTCTGATTGGTCAGGTTTGTGGGTGAGGGATCAGCATGTCTCTCCAGCAGAGCTCAGTGGAGCTGTGACAGAGAGGGGCAGCGAGGGGCAGCGAGGAGCAGCGAGGGGCAGCGAGGAGCAGCGAGGGGCAGCGAGGAGCAGCGAGGGGCAGCGAGGAGCAGCGAGGAGCAGCGAGGGGCAGCGAGGGGCAGCGAGGAGCAGCGAGGGGCAGCGAGGAGCAGCGAGGGGCAGCGAGGGGCAGCGAGGGGCAGCGAGGAGCAGCGAGGGGCAGCGAGGGGCAGCGAGGAGCAGCGAGGGGCAGCGAGGGGCAGCGAGGGGCAGAGAGGGGCAGCGAGGGGCAGAGAGGGGCAGCGAGGGGCAGAGAGGAGCAGCGAGGGGCAGCGAGGGGCAGCGAGGGGCAGCGAGGGGCAGCGAGGAGCAGCGAGGGGCAGCGAGGGGCAGCGAGGGGCAGCGAGGGGCAGCGAGGAGCAACGAGGGGCAGCGAGGAGCAGCGAGGGGCAGCGAGGGGCAGAGAGGGGCAGCGAGGGGCAGCGAGGAGCAGCGAGGAGCAGCGAGGGGCAGCGAGGGGCAGCGAGGAGCAGCGAGGGGCAGCGAGGAGCAACGAGGGGCAGCGAGGAGCAGCGAGGGGCAGCGAGGGGCAGAGAGGGGCAGCGAGGGGCAGCGAGGAGCAGCGAGGGGCAGCGAGGGGCGGCGAGGCCACTTTCACTGTAAGAATCTGGGGTTCTGAAGCTGGTAAGACTTCCAGTAAACAAGCTCACGTTTATACTGTTCTAAATGAGGCTGCTGTATGGCTTGGTATTGTATGCACAGTACACGCATTGTGAAAGCATGCTGCTCAAGGTAAACTGCAGCGGCACATTTCTAAGGGCTGTGCTTTGAACTTTGCTCCTATCTGGCATGCAAAAACAAAGCAGGGAGCAGAGCGACTGAAAGAGCTTGTGTTGAGCACAGTGCAAAAGCTCCAGTGCTGTGTGCTATTCCCAGTGATTCCTTTATTTATTTCTTAGCTGACACCCTTATCCAGGGCGACTTATAATTGTTACAAGATATCACATTATTTTTACATACAATTACCCATTTATTAGTTGGGTTTTTACTGGAGCAATCTAGGTAAAGTACCTTGCTCAAGGGTACAGCAGCAGTGTCCCCACCGGGATTTGAACCCACGACCCTCCGGTCAAGAGTCCAGAGCCCTAACCACTACTCCACACTGCTGCCAGATTCCTGGCATGTCTCCAGTGTTGTGTGCTATTCCCTGTGATTCCTGGCATGTCTCCAGAGCTGTGTGCTATTCCCTGTGATTCCTGGCATGTCTCCAGAGCTGTGTGCTATTCCCTGTGATTCCTGGCATGTCTCCAGTGCTGTGTGCTATTCCCTGTGATTCCTGGCATGTCTCCAGTGCTGTGTGCTATTCCCTGTGTTTCCTGGCATGTCTCCAGTACTGTGTGCTTTCCCTGTGATTCCTGGCATGTCTCCAGTACTGTGTGCTTTCCCTGTGATTCCTGGCATGTCTCCAGTACTGTGTGCTTTCCCTGTGATTCCTGGCATGTCTCCAGTGTTGTGTGCTATTCCCTGTGATTCCTGGCATGTCTCCAGTGTTGTGTGCTTTCCCTGTGATTCCTGGCATGTCTCCAGTACTGTGTGCTTTCCCTGTGATTCCTGGCATGTCTCCAGTGTTGTGTGCTATTCCCTGTGATTCCTGGCATGTCTCCAGTGTTGTGTGCTATTCCCTGTGATTCCTGGCATGTCTCCAGTACTGTGTGCTATTCCTTGTGATTCCTGGCATGTCTCCAGTGTTGTGTGCTATTCCCTGTGATTCCTGGCATGTCTCCAGTGTTGTGTGCTATTCCCTGTGATTCCTGGCATGTCTCCAGTGTTGTGTGCTATTCCCTGTGATTCCTGGCATGTCTCCAGTACTGTGTGCTTTCCCTGTGATTCCAGGCATGTCTCCAGTGTTGTGTGCTATTCCCTGTGATTCCTGGCATGTCTCCAGTGCTGTGTGCTTTCCCTGTGATTCCTGGCATGTCTCCAGTACTGTGTGCTATTCCCTGTGTTTCCTGGCATGTCTCCAGTGTTGTGTGCTATTCCCTGTGATTCCTGGCATGTCTCCAGTGTTGTGTGCTATTCCCTGTGATTCCTGGCATGTCTCCAGTGTTGTGTGCTATTCCCTGTGATTCCTGGCATGTCTCCAGTACTGTGTGCTATTCCCTGTGATTCCTGGCATGTCTCCAGTGCTGTGTGCTATTCCCTGTTATTCCTGGCATGGCCCCTCAGGCTTTCTGAATTCCTGCTCTTGTTTTTTCTCAGTATCCTGTAAATGATGAACAGATTGTCCCCTGTGATGTGGAGGCTGTCAATGTTCTGCAGAGACTCGATCCGACGCAATAGGATGATGACACTCTGGCTAAGAGAAGAATTTACCAGCTGAGCATCATGATGGGTAGGACCTCACTGTGCTTCTATACTGAGCTTCAGGATGGGTTCATACAGTCTTCACTGCATCGTGTGCGTGGGGGATTGAGCATCATGATGGGTAGGACCTCACTGTGCTTCTATACTGAGCTTCAGGATGGGTTCATACAGTCTTCACTGCATCGTGTGCGTGGGGGATTGAGCATCATGATGGGTAGGACCTCACTGTGCTTCTATACTGAGCTTCAGGATGGGTTCATACAGTCTTCACTGCATCGTGTGCGTGGGGGGTTGAGCATCATGATGGGTAGGACCTCACTGTGCTTCTATACTGAGCTTCAGGATGGGTTCAAACAGTCTTCACTGCATTGTGTGCGTGGGGGGTTGAGCATCATGATGGGTAGGACCTCACTGTGCTTCTATACTGAGCTTCAGGATGGGTTCATACAGTCTTCACTGCATCGTGTGGTGGGGGGTTGAGCATCATGATGGGTAGGACCTCACTGTGCTTCTATACTGAGCTTCAGGATGGGTTCATACAGTCTTCACTGCATCGTGTGCGTGGGGGGTTGAGCATCATGATGGGTAGGACCTCACTGTGCTTCTATACTGAGCTTCAGGATGGGTTCAAACAGTCTTCACTGCATCGTGTGCGTGGGGGGTTGAGCATCATGATGGGTAGGACCCCACTGTGCTTCTATACTGAGCTTCAGGATGGGTTCATACAGTCTTCACTGCATCGTGTGCATGGGGGATTGAGCATCATGATGGGTAGGACCTCACTGTGCTTCTATACTCAGCTTCAGGATGGGTTCATACAGTCTTCACTGCATCGTGTGGTGGGGGGTTGAGCATCATGATGGGTAGGACCTCACTGTGCTTCTATACTGAGCTTCAGGATGGGTTCATACAGTCTTCACTGCATCGTGTGCGTGGGGGATTGAGCATCATGATGGGTAGGACCTCACTGTGCTTCTATACTGAGCTTCAGGATGGGTTCAAACAGTCTTCACTGCATCGTGTGCGTGGGGGGTTGAGCATCATGATGGGTAGGACCTCACTGTGCTTCTATACTGAGCTTCAGGATGGGTTCAAACAGTCTTCACTGCATCGTGTGCGTGGGGGGTTGAGCATCATGATGGGTAGGACCCCACTGTGCTTCTATACTGAGCTTCAGGATGGGTTCATACAGTCTCCACTGCATCGTGTGGTGGGGGGTTGAGCATCATGATGGGTAGGACCTCACTGTGCTTCTATACTGAGCTTCAGGATGGGTTCATACAGTCTTCACTGCATCGTGTGGTGGGGGGTTGAGCATCATGATGGGTAGGACCTCACTGTGCTTCTATACTGAGCTTCAGGATGGGTTCAAACAGTCTTCACTGCATCGTGTACGTGGGGGATTGAGCATCATGATGGGTAGGACCTCACTGTGCTTCTATACTGAGCTTCAGGATGGGTTCATAGTCTTCACTGCATTGTGTGCGTGGGGGATTGAGCATCATGATGGGTAGGACCTCACTGTGCTTCTATACTGAGCTTCAGGATGGGTTCATACAGTCTTCACTGCATCGTGTATGTGGGGGATTGAGCATCATGATGGGTAGGACCTCACTGTGCTTCTATACTGAGCTTCAGGATGGGTTCAAACAGTCTTCACTGCATCGTGTGCGTGGGGGATTGAGCATCATGATGGGTAGGACCTCACTGTGCTTCTATACTGAGCTTCAGGATGGGTTCAAACAGTCTTCACTGCATCGTGTGCGTGGGGGATTGAGCATCATGATGGGTAGGACCTCACTGTGCTTCTATACTGAGCTTCAGGATGGGTTCAAACAGTCTTCACTGCATCGTGTACGTGGGGGATTGAGCATCATGATGGGTAGGACCTCACTGTGCTTCTATACTGAGCTTCAGGATGGGTTCATACAGTCTTCACTGCATCGTGTGGTGGGGGGTTGAGCATCATGATGGGTAGGACCTCACTGTGCTTCTATACTGAGCTTCAGGATGGGTTCAAACAGTCTTCACTGCATCGTGTACGTGGGGGATTGAGCATCATGATGGGTAGGACCTCACTGTGCTTCTATACTGAGCTTCAGGATGGGTTCATACAGTCTTCACTGCATCGTGTGCGTGGGGGATTGAGCATCATGATGGGTAGGACCTCACTGTGCTTCTATACTGAGCTTCAGGATGGGTTCATACAGTCTTCACTGCATCGTGTGCGTGGGGGATTGAGCATCATGATGGGTAGGACCTCACTGTGCTTCTATACTGAGCTTCAGGATGGGTTCATACAGTCTTCACTGCATCGTGTGCGTGGGGGATTGAGCATCATGATGGGTAGGACCTCACTGTGCTTCTATACTGAGCTTCAGGATGGGTTCATACAGTCTTCACTGCATCGTGTGCGTGGGGGATTGAGCATCATGATGGGTAGGACCTCACTGAGCCACTGAACCACTGCAGGCCTCAGACTCACAGACTCTCTTACTGACCACTCCCCTGTCTCCTCTCGTTCAGGTTCAGCTCGAGGGAGGACCACACAGAGCCCCGCCCCCCTGCTCAGAACCACACCCACCCGCGCCCTCGTCGACGAGCCGATTGAACTGGAGGTCCTGCACCTGCCTCCCAACTGACCAATCACGCTGTGGGCCAGCCTGCTCAGTGAGAGCAATGACTTGTGGGAGTCGTATTCACACTATGTGAGTGACGAGCACAGGGCTGTGAGGGGTGAGTGCTGCACTGTGGGGCTGTGCAGGGTGGAGAGCAGTGTTTCTGTGCTGGGAGGGATGTGTGCTGGGGGTGGAGAGCAGTGTTTCTGTGCTGGGAGGGATGTGTGCTGGGGGTGGAGAGCAGTGTTTCTGTGCTGGGAGAGATGTGTGCTGGGGGTGGAGAGCAGTGTTTCTGTGCTGGGAGGGGTGTGTGCTGGGGGTGGAGAGCAGTGTTTCTGTGCTGGGAGGGATGTGTGCTGGGGGTGGAGAGCAGTGTTTCTGTGCTGGGAGGGGTGTGTGCTGGCGGTGGAGAGCAGTGTTTCTGTGCTGGGAGGGATGTGTGCTGGGGATGGAGAGCAGTGTTTCTGTGCTGGGAGGGATGTGTGCTGGGGGTGGAGAGCAGTGTTTCTGTGATGGGAGGGGTGTGTGCTGGGGGTGGAGAGCAGTGTTCCTGTGCTGGGAGGGATGTGTGCTGGGGGTGGAGAGCAGTGTTTCTGTGCTGGGAGGGATGTGTGCTGGGGGTGGAGAGCAGTGTTTCTGTGCTGGGAGGGGTGTGTGGTGGGGATGGAGAGCAGTGTTTCTGTGCTGGGAGGGATGTGTGCTGGGGGTGGAGAGCAGTGTTTCTGTGCTGGGAGGGATGTGTGCTGGGGGTGGAGAGCAGTGTTTCTGTGCTGGGAGGGATGTGTGCTGGGGGTGGAGAGCAGTGTTTCTGTGCTGGGAGGGATGTGTGCTGGGGGTCGAGAGCAGTGTTTCTGTGCTGGGGGGGGGGTGTCCTACACTGAGGGGCTGTGCTGGGGGTGGAGAGCAGTGTTTCTGTGCTTGGAGGGTGAGTGCTGGACTGAGGGGCTGTGTTTCTGTGCTGGGACAGGTAACACTGTTTCATCTCTGCAGTGTCCCGGGATGAATCCCAGGGCGGCTCCTACATTGGCTGTGAGCCCATGGGCCTCATCTGGAGCCTGCAGCCTGCGCCCGGGAGCAGAGAGGGGCTCAGGTAAGAGGGGGAGACAGCGTGTGTGTACAGCCTGGTCAATGAGCAATGCAGTGTGTGTGTAGAGAGAGAGCTGCACTGTGAAAGGGGAGCATGCTTGCAGAGCACTGTGCTCAGACACAGTGTGTTTGTGCCCCCAGGCTGCGGAAGAGGACTGTCGAGACCCCCTTGCTCGTGGAGCTCTCTGTGCTGGAGGCTCACATGGCCGACAGGTTCGGGGAGCGGGCTGTGCTGGCCGCCATGTCTCTGGAGCGCTGGTACCTAGCACCGGGGGTGCGGCGAGGGAGGTGCGGCAGAGGGGAGTGGTGGGCACAATGTTCCTACCTCCTGGTGGTTGAGGAGGGGGTGTGTGTGCTCTGTGTGATATTGAAGTGTGCTGGTTGTGGAGGGGGTGTGTGTGCTCTGTGTGATATTGAAGTGTGCTGGTTGTAGAGGGGTGTGTGTGCTCTGTGTGATATTGAAGTGTGCTGGTTGTGGAGGGGTGTGTTTGCTCTGTGTGATATTGAAGTGTGCTGGTTGTGGAGGGGTGTGTTTGCTCTGTGTGATATTGAAGTGTGCTGGTTGTGGAGGGGGTGTGTTTGCTCTGTGTGATATTGAAGTGTGCTGGTTGTGGAGGGGTGTGTTTGCTCTGTGTGATATTGAAGTTTGCTGGTTGAGGAGGGGGTGTGTGTGCTCTGTGTGATATTGAAGTGTGCTGGTTGTGGAGGGGGTGTGTTTGCTCTGTGTGATATTGAAGTGTGCTGGTTGTGGAGGGGTGTGTGTGCTCTGTGTGATATTGAAGTGTGCTGGTTGTGGAGGGGTGTGTGTGCTCTGTGTGATATTGAAGTGTGCTGGTTGAGGAGGGGTGTGTTTGCTCTGTGTGATATTGAAGTGTGCTGGTTGTGGAGGGGTGTGTTTGCTCTGTGTGATATTGAAGTGTGCTGGTTGTGGAGGGGGTGTGTGTGCTCTGTGTGATATTGAAGTGAGTTGGTTGTGGAGGGGGTGTGTGTGCTCTGTGTGATATTGAAGTGTGCTGGTTGTGGAGGGGTGTGTTTGCTCTGTGTGATATTGAAGTGTGCTGGTTGAGGAGGGGGTGTGTGTGCTCTGTGTGATATTGAAGTGTGTTGGTTGTGGAGGGGGTGTGTTTGCTCTGTGTGATATTGAAGTGTGCTGGTTGTGGAGGGGTGTGTGTGCTCTGTGTGATATTGAAGTGTGCTGGTTGTGGAGGGGGTGTGTTTGCTCTGTGTGATATTGAAGTGTGCTGGTTGTGGAGGGGGTGTGTGTGCTCTGTGTGATATTGAAGTGTGCTGGTTGTGGAGGGGGTGTGTTTGCTCTGTGTGATATTGAAGTGTGCTGGTTGAGGAGGGGGTGTGTGTGCTCTGTGTGATATTGAAGTGTGCTGGTTGTGGAGGGGGTGTGTGTGCTCTGTGTGATATTGAAGTGTGCTGGTTGAGGAGGGGTGTGTGTGCTCTGTGTGATATTGAAGTGTGCTGGTTGTGGAGGGGTGTGTTTGCTCTGTGTGATATTGAAGTGTGCTGGTTGTGGAGGGGTGTGTTTGCTCTGTGTGATATTGAAGTGTGCTGGTTGTGGAGGGGGTGTGTTTGCTCTGTGTGATATTGAAGTGTGCTGGTTGTGGAGGGGTGTGTGTGCTCTGTGTGATATTGAAGTGTGTTGGTTGAGGAGGGGTGTGTTTGCTCTGTGTGATATTGAAGTGTGCTGGTTGAGGAGGGGTGTGTGTGCTCTGTGTGATATTGAAGTGTGCTGGTTGAGGAGGGGTGTGTGTGCTCTGTGTGATATTGAAGTGTGCTGGTTGAGGAGGGGTGTGTTTGCTCTGTGTGATATTGAAGTGTGCTGGTTGTGGAGGGGGTGTGTGTGCTCTGTGTGATATTGAAGTGTGCTGGTTGTGGAGGGGGTGTGTTTGCTCCGTGTGATATTGAAGTGTGCTGGTTGTGGAGGGGGTGTGTTTGCTCTGTGTGATATTGAAGTGTGCTGGTTGAGGAGGGGGTGTGTTTGCTCTGTGTGATATTGAAGTGTGTTGGTTGTGGAGGGGGTGTGTTTGCTCTGTGTGATATTGAAGTGTGCTGGTTGTGGAGGGGGTGTGTGCTCTGTGTGATATTGAAGTGTGCTGGTTGTGGAGGGTGTGTGTTTGCTCTGTGTGATATTGAAGTGTGCTGGTTGTGGAGGGTGTGTGTTTGCTCTGTGTGATATTGAAGTGTGTTGGTTGAGGAGGGGGTGTGTTTGCTCTGTGTGATATTGAAGTGTGCTGGTTGAGGAGGGGGTGTGTGTGCTCTGTGTGATATTGAAGTGTGCTGGTTGAGGAGGGGGTGTGTTTGCTCTGTGTGATATTGAAGTGTGATGGTTGTGGAGGGGGTGTGTGTGCTCTGTGTGATATTGAAGTGTGCTGGTTGAGGAGGGGGTGTGTGTGCTCTGTGTGATATTGAAGTGTGCTGGTTGAGGAGGGGTGTGTTTGCTCTGTGTGATATTGAAGTGTGCTGGTTGTGGAGGGGTGTGTTTGCTCCGTGTGATATTGAAGTGTGCTGGTTGTGGAGGGGGTGTGTTTGCTCTGTGTGATATTGAAGTGTGCTGGTTGTGGAGGGGGTGTGTGTGCTCTGTGTGATATTGAAGTGTGTTGGTTGAGGAGGGGGTGTGTGTGCTCTGTGTGATATTGAGTGTGTTGGTTGTGGAGGGGGTGTGTTGGCTCTGTGTGATATTGAAGTGTGCTGGTTGAGGAGGGGGTGTGTTTGCTCTGTGTGATATTGAAGTGTGCTGGTTGAGGAGGGGTGTGTTTGCTCTGTGTGATATTGAAGTGTGCTGGTTGAGGAGGGGGTGTGTGTGCTCTGTGTGATATTGAAGTGTGTTGGTTGTGGAGGGGGTGTGTTTGCTCTGTGTGATATTGAAGTGTGCTGGTTGTGGAGGGGTGTGTGTGCTCTGTGTGATATTGAAGTGTGCTGGTTGTGGAGGGGGTGTGTTTGCTCTGTGTGATATTGAAGTGTGCTGGTTGTGGAGGGGGTGTGTGTGCTCTGTGTGATATTGAAGTGTGCTGGTTGTGGAGGGGGTGTGTTTGCTCTGTGTGATATTGAAGTGTGCTGGTTGAGGAGGGGGTGTGTGTGCTCTGTGTGATATTGAAGTGTGCTGGTTGTGGAGGGGGTGTGTGTGCTCTGTGTGATATTGAAGTGTGCTGGTTGAGGAGGGGTGTGTGTGCTCTGTGTGATATTGAAGTGTGCTGGTTGTGGAGGGGTGTGTTTGCTCTGTGTGATATTGAAGTGTGCTGGTTGTGGAGGGGTGTGTTTGCTCTGTGTGATATTGAAGTGTGCTGGTTGTGGAGGGGGTGTGTTTGCTCTGTGTGATATTGAAGTGTGCTGGTTGTGGAGGGGTGTGTGTGCTCTGTGTGATATTGAAGTGTGTTGGTTGAGGAGGGGTGTGTTTGCTCTGTGTGATATTGAAGTGTGCTGGTTGAGGAGGGGTGTGTGTGCTCTGTGTGATATTGAAGTGTGCTGGTTGTGGAGGGGGTGTGTTTGCTCTGTGTGATATTGAAGTGTGCTGGTTGAGGAGGGGGTGTGTTTGCTCTGTGTGATATTGAAGTGTGTTGGTTGTGGAGGGGGTGTGTGTGCTCTGTGTGATATTGAAGTGTGCTGGTTGAGGAGGGGTGTGTGTGCTCTGTGTGATATTGAAGTGTGCTGGTTGAGGAGGGGTGTGTTTGCTCTGTGTGATATTGAAGTGTGCTGGTTGTGGAGGGGTGTGTTTGCTCCGTGTGATATTGAAGTGTGCTGGTTGTGGAGGGGGTGTGTTTGCTCTGTGTGATATTGAAGTGTGCTGGTTGAGGAGGGGGTGTGTTTGCTCTGTGTGATATTGAAGTGTGTTGGTTGTGGAGGGGGTGTGTTTGCTCTGTGTGATATTGAAGTGTGCTGGTTGTGGAGGGGGTGTGTGCTCTGTGTGATATTGAAGTGTGCTGGTTGTGGAGGGTGTGTGTTTGCTCTGTGTGATATTGAAGTGTGCTGGTTGTGGAGGGTGTGTGTTTGCTCTGTGTGATATTGAAGTGTGTTGGTTGAGGAGGGGGTGTGTTTGCTCTGTGTGATATTGAAGTGTGCTGGTTGAGGAGGGGGTGTGTGTGCTCTGTGTGATATTGAAGTGTGCTGGTTGAGGAGGGGGTGTGTTTGCTCTGTGTGATATTGAAGTGTGCTGGTTGTGGAGGGGGTGTGTGTGCTCTGTGTGATATTGAAGTGTGTTGGTTGAGGAGGGTGTGTGTGTGCTCTGTGTGATATTGAAGTGTGCTGGTTGAGGAGGGGTGTGTTTGCTCTGTGTGATATTGAAGTGTGCTGGTTGTGGAGGGGTGTGTTTGCTCCGTGTGATATTGAAGTGTGCTGGTTGTGGAGGGGGTGTGTTTGCTCTGTGTGATATTGAAGTGTGCTGGTTGTGGAGGGGGTGTGTGTGCTCTGTGTGATATTGAAGTGTGTTGGTTGAGGAGGGGGTGTGTGTGCTCTGTGTGATATTGAGTGTGTTGGTTGTGGAGGGGGTGTGTTGGCTCTGTGTGATATTGAAGTGTGCTGGTTGAGGAGGGGGTGTGTTTGCTCTGTGTGATATTGAAGTGTGCTGGTTGAGGAGGGGTGTGTTTGCTCTGTGTGATATTGAAGTGTGCTGGTTGTGGAGGGGGTGTGTTTGCTCTGTGTGATATTGAAGTGTGCTGGTTGAGGAGGGGGTGTGTTTGCTCTGTGTGATATTGAAGTGTGTTGGTTGTGGAGGGGGTGTGTTTGCTCTGTGTGATATTGAAGTGTGCTGGTTGTGGAGGGGGTGTGTGTGCTCTGTGTGATATTGAAGTGTGCTGGTTGTGGAGGGGTGTGTGTGCTCTGTGTGATATTGAAGTGTGCTGGTTGTGGAGGGGTGTGTTTGCTCTGTGTGATATTGAAGTGTGCTGGTTGAGGAGGGGTGTGTGTGCTCTGTGTGATATTGAAGTGTGCTGATTGTGGAGGGTGTGTGTTTGCTCTGTGTGATATTGAAGTGTGCTGGTTGAGGAGGGGTGTGTGTGCTCTGTGTGATATTGAAGTGTGCTGGTTGTGGAGGGGGTGTGTTTGCTCTGTGTGATATTGAAGTGTGCTGGTTGTGGAGGGGTGTGTTTGCTCTGTGTGATATTGAAGTGTGCTGGTTGAGGAGGGGGTGTGTGTGCTCTGTGTGATATTGAAGTGAGTTGGTTGAGGAGGGGGTGTGTGTGCTCTGTGTGATATTGAAGTGTGCTGGTTGTGGAGGGGGTGTGTGTGCTCTGTGTGATATTGAAGTGTGCTGGTTGTGGAGGGGGTGTGTTTGCTCTGTGTGATATTGAAGTGTGCTGGTTATGGAGGGGTGTGTTTGCTCTGTGTGATATTGAAGTGTGCTGGTTGAGGAGGGGGTGTGTGTGCTCTGTGTGATATTGAAGTGTGCTGGTTGAGGAGGGGGTGTGTGTGCTCTGTGTGATATTGAAGTGTGCTGGTTGTGGAGGGGTGTGTGTGCTCTGTGTGATATTGAAGTGTGCTGGTTGTGGAGGGGGTGTGTTTGCTCTGTGTGATATTGAAGTGTGCTGGTTGTGGAGGGGGTGTGTGTGCTCTGTGTGATATTGAAGTGAGTTGGTTGTGGAGGGGGTGTGTGTGCTCTGTGTGATATTGAAGTGTGCTGGTTGTGGAGGGGGTGTGTGTGCTCTGTGTGATATTGAAGTGTGCTGGTTGAGGAGGGGTGTGTTTGCTCTGTGTGATATTGAAGTGTGCTGGTTGTGGAGGGGTGTGTTTGCTCTGTGTGATATTGAAGTGTGCTGGTTGAGGAGGGGTGTGTTTGCTCTGTGTGATATTGAAGTGTGTTGGTTGAGGAGGGGGTGTGTGTGCTCTGTGTGATATTGAAGTGTGCTGGTTGAGGAGGGGTGTGTTTGCTCTGTGTGATATTGAAGTGTGCTGGTTGAGGAGGGGGTGTGTTTGCTCTGTGTGATATTGAAGTGTGCTGGTTGTGGAGGGTGTGTGTTTGCTCTGTGTGATATTGAAGTGTGCTGGTTGAGGAGGGGTGTGTTTGCTCTGTGTGATATTGAAGTGTGCTGGTTGAGGAGGGGTGTGTGTGCTCTGTGTGATATTGAAGTGTGCTGGTTGTGGAGGGTGTGTGTTTGCTCTGTGTGATATTGAAGTGTGTTGGTTGAGGAGGGGTGTGTTTGCTCTGTGTGATATTGAAGTGTGCTGGTTGAGGAGGGGGTGTGTTTGCTCTGTGTGATATTGAAGTGTGCTGGTTGTGGAGGGGTGTGTTTGCTCTGTGTGATATTGAAGTGTGCTGGTTGTGGAGGGGTGTGTTTGCTCTGTGTGATATTGAAGTGTGCTGGTTGTGGAGGGGGTGTGTGTGCTCTGTGTGATATTGAAGTGTGCTGGTTGTGGAGGGGGTGTGTTTGCTCTGTGTGATATTGAAGTGTGTTGGTTGAGGAGGGGTGTGTTTGCTCTGTGTGATATTGAAGTTTGCTGGTTGAGGAGGGGGTGTGTGTGCTCTGTGTGATATTGAAGTGTGCTGGTTGTGGAGGGGGTGTGTTTGCTCTGTGTGATATTGAAGTGTGCTGGTTGTGGAGGGGTGTGTTTGCTCTGTGTGATATTGAAGTTTGCTGGTTGAGGAGGGGGTGTGTGTGCTCTGTGTGATATTGAAGTGTGCTGGTTGTGGAGGGGGTGTGTTTGCTCTGTGTGATATTGAAGTGTGCTGGTTGTGGAGGGGTGTGTGTGCTCTGTGTGATATTGAAGTGTGCTGGTTGTGGAGGGGTGTGTGTGCTCTGTGTGATATTGAAGTGTGCTGGTTGAGGAGGGGTGTGTTTGCTCTGTGTGATATTGAAGTGTGCTGGTTGTGGAGGGGTGTGTTTGCTCTGTGTGATATTGAAGTGTGCTGGTTGTGGAGGGGGTGTGTGTGCTCTGTGTGATATTGAAGTGAGTTGGTTGTGGAGGGGGTGTGTGTGCTCTGTGTGATATTGAAGTGTGCTGGTTGTGGAGGGGTGTGTTTGCTCTGTGTGATATTGAAGTGTGCTGGTTGAGGAGGGGGTGTGTGTGCTCTGTGTGATATTGAAGTGTGTTGGTTGTGGAGGGGGTGTGTTTGCTCTGTGTGATATTGAAGTGTGCTGGTTGTGGAGGGGTGTGTGTGCTCTGTGTGATATTGAAGTGTGCTGGTTGTGGAGGGGGTGTGTTTGCTCTGTGTGATATTGAAGTGTGCTGGTTGTGGAGGGGGTGTGTGTGCTCTGTGTGATATTGAAGTGTGCTGGTTGTGGAGGGGGTGTGTTTGCTCTGTGTGATATTGAAGTGTGCTGGTTGAGGAGGGGGTGTGTGTGCTCTGTGTGATATTGAAGTGTGCTGGTTGTGGAGGGGGTGTGTGTGCTCTGTGTGATATTGAAGTGTGCTGGTTGAGGAGGGGTGTGTGTGCTCTGTGTGATATTGAAGTGTGCTGGTTGTGGAGGGGTGTGTTTGCTCTGTGTGATATTGAAGTGTGCTGGTTGTGGAGGGGTGTGTTTGCTCTGTGTGATATTGAAGTGTGCTGGTTGTGGAGGGGGTGTGTTTGCTCTGTGTGATATTGAAGTGTGCTGGTTGTGGAGGGGTGTGTGTGCTCTGTGTGATATTGAAGTGTGTTGGTTGAGGAGGGGTGTGTTTGCTCTGTGTGATATTGAAGTGTGCTGGTTGAGGAGGGGTGTGTGTGCTCTGTGTGATATTGAAGTGTGCTGGTTGAGGAGGGGTGTGTGTGCTCTGTGTGATATTGAAGTGTGCTGGTTGAGGAGGGGTGTGTTTGCTCTGTGTGATATTGAAGTGTGCTGGTTGTGGAGGGGGTGTGTGTGCTCTGTGTGATATTGAAGTGTGCTGGTTGTGGAGGGGGTGTGTTTGCTCCGTGTGATATTGAAGTGTGCTGGTTGTGGAGGGGGTGTGTTTGCTCTGTGTGATATTGAAGTGTGCTGGTTGAGGAGGGGGTGTGTTTGCTCTGTGTGATATTGAAGTGTGTTGGTTGTGGAGGGGGTGTGTTTGCTCTGTGTGATATTGAAGTGTGCTGGTTGTGGAGGGGGTGTGTGCTCTGTGTGATATTGAAGTGTGCTGGTTGTGGAGGGTGTGTGTTTGCTCTGTGTGATATTGAAGTGTGCTGGTTGTGGAGGGTGTGTGTTTGCTCTGTGTGATATTGAAGTGTGTTGGTTGAGGAGGGGGTGTGTTTGCTCTGTGTGATATTGAAGTGTGCTGGTTGAGGAGGGGGTGTGTGTGCTCTGTGTGATATTGAAGTGTGCTGGTTGAGGAGGGGGTGTGTTTGCTCTGTGTGATATTGAAGTGTGATGGTTGTGGAGGGGGTGTGTGTGCTCTGTGTGATATTGAAGTGTGCTGGTTGAGGAGGGGGTGTGTGTGCTCTGTGTGATATTGAAGTGTGCTGGTTGAGGAGGGGTGTGTTTGCTCTGTGTGATATTGAAGTGTGCTGGTTGTGGAGGGGTGTGTTTGCTCCGTGTGATATTGAAGTGTGCTGGTTGTGGAGGGGGTGTGTTTGCTCTGTGTGATATTGAAGTGTGCTGGTTGTGGAGGGGGTGTGTGTGCTCTGTGTGATATTGAAGTGTGTTGGTTGAGGAGGGGGTGTGTGTGCTCTGTGTGATATTGAGTGTGTTGGTTGTGGAGGGGGTGTGTTGGCTCTGTGTGATATTGAAGTGTGCTGGTTGAGGAGGGGGTGTGTTTGCTCTGTGTGATATTGAAGTGTGCTGGTTGAGGAGGGGTGTGTTTGCTCTGTGTGATATTGAAGTGTGCTGGTTGAGGAGGGGGTGTGTGTGCTCTGTGTGATATTGAAGTGTGTTGGTTGTGGAGGGGGTGTGTTTGCTCTGTGTGATATTGAAGTGTGCTGGTTGTGGAGGGGTGTGTGTGCTCTGTGTGATATTGAAGTGTGCTGGTTGTGGAGGGGGTGTGTTTGCTCTGTGTGATATTGAAGTGTGCTGGTTGTGGAGGGGGTGTGTGTGCTCTGTGTGATATTGAAGTGTGCTGGTTGTGGAGGGGGTGTGTTTGCTCTGTGTGATATTGAAGTGTGCTGGTTGAGGAGGGGGTGTGTGTGCTCTGTGTGATATTGAAGTGTGCTGGTTGTGGAGGGGGTGTGTGTGCTCTGTGTGATATTGAAGTGTGCTGGTTGAGGAGGGGTGTGTGTGCTCTGTGTGATATTGAAGTGTGCTGGTTGTGGAGGGGTGTGTTTGCTCTGTGTGATATTGAAGTGTGCTGGTTGTGGAGGGGTGTGTTTGCTCTGTGTGATATTGAAGTGTGCTGGTTGTGGAGGGGGTGTGTTTGCTCTGTGTGATATTGAAGTGTGCTGGTTGTGGAGGGGTGTGTGTGCTCTGTGTGATATTGAAGTGTGTTGGTTGAGGAGGGGTGTGTTTGCTCTGTGTGATATTGAAGTGTGCTGGTTGAGGAGGGGTGTGTGTGCTCTGTGTGATATTGAAGTGTGCTGGTTGTGGAGGGGGTGTGTTTGCTCTGTGTGATATTGAAGTGTGCTGGTTGAGGAGGGGGTGTGTTTGCTCTGTGTGATATTGAAGTGTGTTGGTTGTGGAGGGGGTGTGTGTGCTCTGTGTGATATTGAAGTGTGCTGGTTGAGGAGGGGTGTGTGTGCTCTGTGTGATATTGAAGTGTGCTGGTTGAGGAGGGGTGTGTTTGCTCTGTGTGATATTGAAGTGTGCTGGTTGTGGAGGGGTGTGTTTGCTCCGTGTGATATTGAAGTGTGCTGGTTGTGGAGGGGGTGTGTTTGCTCTGTGTGATATTGAAGTGTGCTGGTTGAGGAGGGGGTGTGTTTGCTCTGTGTGATATTGAAGTGTGTTGGTTGTGGAGGGGGTGTGTTTGCTCTGTGTGATATTGAAGTGTGCTGGTTGTGGAGGGGGTGTGTGCTCTGTGTGATATTGAAGTGTGCTGGTTGTGGAGGGTGTGTGTTTGCTCTGTGTGATATTGAAGTGTGCTGGTTGTGGAGGGTGTGTGTTTGCTCTGTGTGATATTGAAGTGTGTTGGTTGAGGAGGGGGTGTGTTTGCTCTGTGTGATATTGAAGTGTGCTGGTTGAGGAGGGGGTGTGTGTGCTCTGTGTGATATTGAAGTGTGCTGGTTGAGGAGGGGGTGTGTTTGCTCTGTGTGATATTGAAGTGTGCTGGTTGTGGAGGGGGTGTGTGTGCTCTGTGTGATATTGAAGTGTGTTGGTTGAGGAGGGTGTGTGTGTGCTCTGTGTGATATTGAAGTGTGCTGGTTGAGGAGGGGTGTGTTTGCTCTGTGTGATATTGAAGTGTGCTGGTTGTGGAGGGGTGTGTTTGCTCCGTGTGATATTGAAGTGTGCTGGTTGTGGAGGGGGTGTGTTTGCTCTGTGTGATATTGAAGTGTGCTGGTTGTGGAGGGGGTGTGTGTGCTCTGTGTGATATTGAAGTGTGTTGGTTGAGGAGGGGGTGTGTGTGCTCTGTGTGATATTGAGTGTGTTGGTTGTGGAGGGGGTGTGTTGGCTCTGTGTGATATTGAAGTGTGCTGGTTGAGGAGGGGGTGTGTTTGCTCTGTGTGATATTGAAGTGTGCTGGTTGAGGAGGGGTGTGTTTGCTCTGTGTGATATTGAAGTGTGCTGGTTGTGGAGGGGGTGTGTTTGCTCTGTGTGATATTGAAGTGTGCTGGTTGAGGAGGGGGTGTGTTTGCTCTGTGTGATATTGAAGTGTGTTGGTTGTGGAGGGGGTGTGTTTGCTCTGTGTGATATTGAAGTGTGCTGGTTGTGGAGGGGGTGTGTGTGCTCTGTGTGATATTGAAGTGTGCTGGTTGTGGAGGGGTGTGTGTGCTCTGTGTGATATTGAAGTGTGCTGGTTGTGGAGGGGTGTGTTTGCTCTGTGTGATATTGAAGTGTGCTGGTTGAGGAGGGGTGTGTGTGCTCTGTGTGATATTGAAGTGTGCTGATTGTGGAGGGTGTGTGTTTGCTCTGTGTGATATTGAAGTGTGCTGGTTGAGGAGGGGTGTGTGTGCTCTGTGTGATATTGAAGTGTGCTGGTTGTGGAGGGGGTGTGTTTGCTCTGTGTGATATTGAAGTGTGCTGGTTGTGGAGGGGTGTGTTTGCTCTGTGTGATATTGAAGTGTGCTGGTTGAGGAGGGGGTGTGTGTGCTCTGTGTGATATTGAAGTGAGTTGGTTGAGGAGGGGGTGTGTGTGCTCTGTGTGATATTGAAGTGTGCTGGTTGTGGAGGGGGTGTGTGTGCTCTGTGTGATATTGAAGTGTGCTGGTTGTGGAGGGGGTGTGTTTGCTCTGTGTGATATTGAAGTGTGCTGGTTATGGAGGGGTGTGTTTGCTCTGTGTGATATTGAAGTGTGCTGGTTGAGGAGGGGGTGTGTGTGCTCTGTGTGATATTGAAGTGTGCTGGTTGAGGAGGGGGTGTGTGTGCTCTGTGTGATATTGAAGTGTGCTGGTTGTGGAGGGGTGTGTGTGCTCTGTGTGATATTGAAGTGTGCTGGTTGTGGAGGGGGTGTGTTTGCTCTGTGTGATATTGAAGTGTGCTGGTTGTGGAGGGGGTGTGTGTGCTCTGTGTGATATTGAAGTGAGTTGGTTGTGGAGGGGGTGTGTGTGCTCTGTGTGATATTGAAGTGTGCTGGTTGTGGAGGGGGTGTGTGTGCTCTGTGTGATATTGAAGTGTGCTGGTTGAGGAGGGGTGTGTTTGCTCTGTGTGATATTGAAGTGTGCTGGTTGTGGAGGGGTGTGTTTGCTCTGTGTGATATTGAAGTGTGCTGGTTGAGGAGGGGTGTGTTTGCTCTGTGTGATATTGAAGTGTGTTGGTTGAGGAGGGGGTGTGTGTGCTCTGTGTGATATTGAAGTGTGCTGGTTGAGGAGGGGTGTGTTTGCTCTGTGTGATATTGAAGTGTGCTGGTTGAGGAGGGGGTGTGTTTGCTCTGTGTGATATTGAAGTGTGCTGGTTGTGGAGGGTGTGTGTTTGCTCTGTGTGATATTGAAGTGTGCTGGTTGAGGAGGGGTGTGTTTGCTCTGTGTGATATTGAAGTGTGCTGGTTGAGGAGGGGTGTGTGTGCTCTGTGTGATATTGAAGTGTGCTGGTTGTGGAGGGTGTGTGTTTGCTCTGTGTGATATTGAAGTGTGTTGGTTGAGGAGGGGTGTGTTTGCTCTGTGTGATATTGAAGTGTGCTGGTTGAGGAGGGGGTGTGTTTGCTCTGTGTGATATTGAAGTGTGCTGGTTGTGGAGGGGTGTGTTTGCTCTGTGTGATATTGAAGTGTGCTGGTTGTGGAGGGGTGTGTTTGCTCTGTGTGATATTGAAGTGTGCTGGTTGTGGAGGGGGTGTGTGTGCTCTGTGTGATATTGAAGTGTGCTGGTTGTGGAGGGGGTGTGTTTGCTCTGTGTGATATTGAAGTGTGTTGGTTGAGGAGGGGTGTGTTTGCTCTGTGTGATATTGAAGTGTGCTGGTTGTGGAGGGGGTGTGTGTGCTCTGTGTGATATTGAAGTGTGCTGGTTGAGGAGGGGTGTGTGTGCTCTGTGTGATATTGAAGTGTGCTGGTTGTGGAGGGTTGTGTGTGCTCTGTGTGATATTGAAGTGTGCTGGTTGTGGAGGGGTGTGTGTGCTCTGTGTGATATTGAAGTGTGCTGGTTGAGGAGGGGGTGTGTTTGCTCTGTGTGATATTGAAGTGTGCTGGTTGTGGAGGGGTGTGTTTGCTCTGTGTGATATTGAAGTGTGCTGGTTGTGGAGGGGGTGTGTGCTCTGTGTGATATTGAAGTGTGCTGGTTGTGGAGGGTGTGTGTTTGCTCTGTGTGATATTGAAGTGTGCTGGTTGTGGAGGGGGTGTGTGTGCTCTGTGTGATATTGAAGTGTGCTGGTTGAGGAGGGGTGTGTGTGCTCTGTGTGATATTGAAGTGTGCTGGTTGTGGAGGGTTGTGTGTGCTCTGTGTGATATTGAAGTGTGCTGGTTGTGGAGGGGTGTGTGTGCTCTGTGTGATATTGAAGTGTGCTGGTTGAGGAGGGGGTGTGTTTGCTCTGTGTGATATTGAAGTGTGCTGGTTGTGGAGGGGTGTGTTTGCTCTGTGTGATATTGAAGTGTGCTGGTTGTGGAGGGGGTGTGTTTGCTCTGTGTGATATTGAAGTGTGCTGGTTGTGGAGGGGGTGTGTGTGCTCTGTGTGATATTGAAGTGTGCTGGTTGTGGAGGGGTGTGTTTGCTCTGTGTGATATTGAAGTGTGCTGGTTGAGGAGGGGGTGTGTGTGCTCTGTGTGATATTGAAGTGTGCTGGTTGTGGAGGGGGTGTGTTTGCTCTGTGTGATATTGAAGTGTGCTGGTTGTGGAGGGGTGTGTTTGCTCTGTGTGATATTGAAGTGTGCTGGTTGTGGAGGGGGTGTGTTTGCTCTGTGTGATATTGAAGTGTGTTGGTTGTGGAGGGGTGTGTTTGCTCTGTGTGATATTGAAGTGTGCTGGTTGAGGAGGGGGTGTGTTTGCTCTGTGTGATATTGAAGTGTGCTGGTTGTGGAGGGGTGTGTTTGCTCTGTGTGATATTGAAGTGTGTTGGTTGTGGAGGGGGTGTGTGTGCTCTGTGTGATATTGAAGTGTGCTGGTTGTGGAGGGGGTGTGTTTGCTCTGTGTGATATTGAAGTGTGCTGGTTGTGGAGGGGTGTGTTTGCTCTGTGTGATATTGAAGTGTGTTGGTTGTGGAGGGGGTGTGTGTGCTCTGTGTGATATTGAAGTGTGCTGGTTGTGGAGGGGTGTGTTTGCTCTGTGTGATATTGAAGTGTGCTGGTTGTGGAGGGGTGTGTGTTTGCTCTGTGTGATATTGAAGTGTGTTGGTTGTGGAGGGGTGTGTTTGCTCTGTGTGATATTGAAGTGTGCTGGTTGTGGAGGGGGTGTGTTTGCTCTGTGTGATATTGAAGTGTGCTGGTTGTGGAGGGGTGTGTTTGCTCTGTGTGATATTGAAGTGTGTTGGTTGTGGAGGGGTGTGTTTGCTCTGTGTGATATTGAAGTGTGCTGGTTGGGGAGGGGTGTGTGTGCTCTGTGTGATATTGAAGTGTGCTGGTTGAGGAGGGGGTGTGTTTGCTCTGTGTGATATTGAAGTGTGCTGGTTGAGGAGGGGTGTGTTTGCTCTGTGTGATATTGAAGTGTGTTGGTTGTGGAGGGGTGTGTTTGCTCTGTGTGATATTGAAGTGTGCTGGTTGTGGAGGGGGTGTGTTTGCTCTGTGTGATATTGAAGTGTGTTGGTTGTGGAGGGGTGTGTTTGCTCTGTGTGATATTGAAGTGTGCTGGTTGTGGAGGGGTGTGTGTGCTCTGTGTGATATTGAAGTGTGCTGGTTGAGGAGGGGGTGTGTGTGCTCTGTGTGATATTGAAGTGTGCTGGTTGAGGAGGGGGTGTGTTTGCTCTGTGTGATATTGAAGTGTGCTGGTTGTGGAGGGGTGTGTGTGCTCTGTGTGATATTGAAGTGTGCTGGTTGAGGAGGGGGTGTGTTTGCTCTGTGTGATATTGAAGTGTGCTGGTTGTGGAGGGGTGTGTGTGCTCTGTGTGATATTGAAGTGTGCTGGTTGTGGAGGGGGTGTGTTTGCTCTGTGTGATATTGAAGTGTGCTGGTTGAGGAGGGGGTGTGTTTGCTCTGTGTGATATTGAAGTGTGCTGGTTGTGGAGGGGGTGTGTTTGCTCTGTGTGATATTGAAGTGTGCTGGTTGTGGAGGGGTGTGTTTGCTCTGTGTGATATTGAAGTGTGCTGGTTGTGGAGGGGTGTGTTTGCTCTGTGTGATATTGAAGTGTGCTGGTTGAGGAGGGGGTGTGTTTGCTCTGTGTGATATTGAAGTGTGCTGGTTGTGGAGGGGGTGTGTTTGCTCTGTGTGATATTGAAGTGTGCTGGTTGAGGAGGGTGTGTGTGTGCTCTGTGTGATATTGAAGTGTGCTGGTTGTGGAGGGGGTGTGTGTGCTCTGTGTGATATTGAAGTGTGCTGGTTGTGGAGGGGTGTGTTTGCTCTGTGTGATATTGAAGTGTGTTGGTTGAGGAGGGGGTGTGTTTGCTCTGTGTGATATTGAAGTGTGCTGGTTGAGGAGGGGGTGTGTGTGCTCTGTGTGATATTGAAGTGTGCTGGTTGAGGAGGGGTGTGTTTGCTCTGTGTGATATTGAAGTGTGCTGGTTGTGGAGGGGTGTGTGTGCTCTGTGTGATATTGAGTGTGTTGGTTGTGGAGGGGGTGTGTTGGCTCTGTGTGATATTGAAGTGTGCTGGTTGAGGAGGGGGTGTGTTTGCTCTGTGTGATATTGAAGTGTGCTGGTTGAGGAGGGTGTGTGTTTGCTCTGTGTGATATTGAAGTGTGTTGGTTGTGGAGGGGGTGTGTGTGCTCTGTGTGATATTGAAGTGTGCTGGTTGTGGAGGGGTGTGTGTGCTCTGTGTGATATTGAAGTGTGCTGGTTGTGGAGGGGTGTGTGTGCTCTGTGTGATATTGAAGTGTGCTGGTTGTGGAGGGGTGTGTGTGCTCTGTGTGATATTGAAGTGTGCTGGTTGTGGAGGGGTGTGTGTGCTCTGTGTGATATTGAAGTGTGCTGGTTGTGGAGGGGGTGTGTTTGCTCTGTGTGATATTGAAGTGTGCTGGTTGTGGAGGGGGTGTGTTTGCTCTGTGTGATATTGAAGTGTGCTGGTTGTGGAGGGGTGTGTGTGCTCTGTGTGATATTGAAGTGTGCTGGTTGTGGAGGGGTGTGTGTGCTCTGTGTGATATTGAAGTGTGCTGGTTGTGGAGGGGGTGTGTGTGCTCTGTGTGATATTGAAGTGTGCTGGTTGTGGAGGGGTGTGTTTGCTCTGTGTGATATTGAAGTGTGCTGGTTGTGGAGGGGTGTGTTTGCTCTGTGTGATATTGAAGTGTGCTGGTTGTGGAGGGGTGTGTGTGCTCTGTGTGATATTGAAGTGTGCTGGTTGAGGAGGGGGTGTGTTTGCTCTGTGTGATATTGAAGTGTGCTGGTTGTGGAGGGGGTGTGTTTGCTCTGTGTGATATTGAAGTGTGTTGGTTGTGGAGGGGTGTGTGTGCTCTGTGTGATATTGAAGTGTGCTGGTTGTGGAGGGTGTGTGTGTGCTCTGTGTGATATTGAAGTGTGCTGGTTGTGGAGGGGTGTGTTTGCTCTGTGTGATATTGAAGTGTGCTGGTTGTGGAGGGGTGTGTTTGCTCTGTGTGATATTGAAGTGTGCTGGTTGTGGAGGGGGTGTGTGTGCTCTGTGTGATATTGAAGTGTGCTGGTTGTGGAGGGGGTGTGTTTGCTCTGTGTGATATTGAAGTGTGCTGGTTGTGGAGGGGTGTGTGTGCTCTGTGTGATATTGAAGTGTGTTGGTTGTGGAGGGGGTGTGTTTGCTTTGTGTGATATTGAAGTGTGCTGGTTGTGGAGGGGGTGTGTTTGCTCTGTGTGATATTGAAGTGTGCTGGTTGAGGAGGGGGTGTGTGTGCTCTGTGTGATATTGAAGTGTGCTGGTTGTGGAGGGGGTGTGTTTGCTCTGTGTGATATTGAAGTGTGCTGGTTGAGGAGGGGTGTGTTTGCTCTGTGTGATATTGAAGTGTGCTGGTTGTGGAGGGGTGTGTTTGCTCTGTGTGATATTGAAGTGTGCTGGTTGTGGAGGGGGTGTGTTTGCTCTGTGTGATATTGAAGTGTGCTGGTTGAGGAGGGGGTGTGTTTGCTCTGTGTGATATTGAAGTGTGCTGGTTGAGGAGGGGGTGTGTGTGCTCTGTGTGATATTGAAGTGTGCTGGTTGTGGAGGGGGTGTGTTTGCTCTGTGTGATATTGAAGTGTGCTGGTTGTGGAGGGGGTGTGTGTGCTCTGTGTGATATTGAAGTGTGTTGGTTGTGGAGGGGGTGTGTTTGCTCTGTGTGATATTGAAGTGTGCTGGTTGTGGAGGGGTGTGTGTGCTCTGTGTGATATTGAAGTGTGCTGGTTGTGGAGGGGGTGTGTTTGCTCTGTGTGATATTGAAGTGTGCTGGTTGTGGAGGGGGTGTGTTTGCTCTGTGTGATATTGAAGTGTGCTGGTTGTGGAGGGGGTGTGTGTGCTCTGTGTGATATTGAAGTGTGCTGGTTGTGGAGGGGGTGTGTTTGCTCTGTGTGATATTGAAGTGTGCTGGTTGTGGAGGGGGTGTGTGTGCTCTGTGTGATATTGAAGTGTGCTGGTTGTGGAGGGGGTGTGTGTGCTCTGTGTGATATTGAAGTGTGCTGGTTGTGGAGGGGTGTTTGCTCTGTGTGGTATTGAAGTGTGCTGGTTGAGGAGGGGTTGTGTGTGCTCTGTGTGATATTGAAGTGTGCTGGTTGTGGAGGGGTGTGTGTGCTCTGTGTGATATTGAAGTGTGCTGGTTGAGGAGGGGTGTGTGTGCTCTGTGTGATATTGAAGTGTGCTGGTTGTGGAGGGGTGTGTGTGCTCTGTGTGATATTGAAGTGTGCTGGTTGAGGAGGGGTGTGTTTGCTCTGTGTGATATTGAAGTGTGCTGGTTGTGGAGGGGTGTGTTTGCTCTGTGTGATATTGAAGTGTGTTGGTTGTGGAGGGGGTGTGTGTGCTCTGTGTGATATTGAAGTGTGCTGGTTGTGGAGGGGGTGTGTTTGCTCTGTGTGATATTGAAGTGTGCTGGTTGTGGAGGGGGTGTGTGTGCTCTGTGTGATATTGAAGTGTGCTGGTTGAGGAGGGGTGTGTTTGCTCTGTGTGATATTGAAGTGTGCTGGTTGTGGAGGGGTGTGTTTGCTCCGTGTGATATTGAAGTGTGCTGGTTGTGGAGGGGGTGTGTTTGCTCTGTGTGATATTGAAGTGTGCTGGTTGAGGAGGGGGTGTGTTTGCTCTGTGTGATATTGAAGTGTGCTGGTTGAGGAGGGGTGTGTTTGCTCTGTGTGATATTGAAGTGTGCTGGTTGTGGAGGGGGTGTGTTTGCTCTGTGTGATATTGAAGTGTGCTGGTTGTGGAGGGGGTGTGTTTGCTCTGTGTGATATTGAAGTGTGCTGGTTGAGGAGGGGGTGTGTTTGCTCTGTGTGATATTGAAGTGTGCTGGTTGTGGAGGGGTGTGTGTGCTCTGTGTGATATTGAAGTGTGTTGGTTGTGGAGGGGTGTGTTTGCTCTGTGTGATATTGAAGTGTGCTGGTTGTGGAGGGGGTGTGTTTGCTCTGTGTGATATTGAAGTGTGTTGGTTGTGGAGGGGGTGTGTTTGCTCTGTGTGATATTGAAGTGTGCTGGTTGTGGAGGGGTGTGTGTGCTCTGTGTGATATTGAAGTGTGCTGGTTGTGGAGGGGTGTGTTTGCTCTGTGTGATATTGAAGTGTGCTGGATGAGGAGGGTGTGTGTTTGCTCTGTGTGATATTGAAGTGTGCTGGTTGTGGAGGGGTGTGATATTGAAGTGTGCTGGTTGTGGAGGGGTGTGTGTGCTCTGTGTGATATTGAAGTGTGTTGGTTGAGGAGGGGTGTGTTTGCTCTGTGTGATATTGAAGTGTGTTGGTTGAGGAGGGGGTGTGTGTGCTCTGTGTGATATTGAAGTGTGCTGGTTGTGGAGGGGGTGTGTTTGCTCTGTGTGATATTGAAGTGTGCTGGTTGTGGAGGGGTGTGTTTGCTCTGTGTGATATTGAAGTGTGCTGGTTGAGGAGGGGGTGTGTTTGCTCTGTGTGATATTGAAGTGTGCTGGTTGTGGAGGGGGTGTGTTTGCTCTGTGTGATATTGAAGTGTGCTGGTTGTGGAGGGGTGTGTTTGCTCTGTGTGATATTGAAGTGTGCTGGTTGAGGAGGGGGTGTGTTTGCTCTGTGTGATATTGAAGTGTGCTGGTTGTGGAGGGGTGTGTTTGCTCTGTGTGATATTGAAGTGTGCTGGTTGAGGAGGGGGTGTGTTTGCTCTGTGTGATATTGAAGTGTGCTGGTTGTGGAGGGGTGTGTTTGCTCTGTGTGATATTGAAGTGTGCTGGTTGAGGAGGGGGTGTGTTTGCTCTGTGTGATATTGAAGTGTGCTGGTTGTGGAGAGGGTGTGTGTGCTCTGTGTGATATTGAAGTGTGCTGGTTGTGGAGGGGTGTGTTTGCTCTGTGTGATATTGAAGTGTGCTGGTTGTGGAGGGGGTGTGTGTGCTCTGTGTGATATTGAAGTGTGCTGGTTGTGGAGGGGTGTGTTTGCTCTGTGTGATATTGAAGTGTGCTGGTTGTGGAGGGGGTGTGTGTGCTCTGTGTGATATTGAAGTGTGCTGGTTGAGGAGGGGGTGTGTGTGCTCTGTGTGATATTGAAGTGTGCTGGTTGAGGAGGGGGTGTGTGTGCTCTGTGTGATATTGAAGTGTGCTGGTTGTGGAGGGTTGTGTGTGCTCTGTGTGATATTGAAGTGTGCTGGTTGTGGAGGGGGTGTGTTTGCTCTGTGTGATATTGAAGTGTGCTGGTTGTGGAGGGGGTGTGTTTGCTCTGTGTGATATTGAAGTGTGCTGGTTGTGGAGGGGTGTGTTTGCTCTGTGTGATATTGAAGTGTGCTGGTTGTGGAGGGGTGTGTTTGCTCTGTGTGATATTGAAGTGTGCTGGTTGAGGAGGGGTGTGTTTGCTCTGTGTGATATTGAAGTGTGCTGGTTGAGGAGGGGTGTGTTTGCTCTGTGTGATATTGAAGTGTGCTGGTTGAGGAGGGGGTGTGTTTGCTCTGTGTGATATTGAAGTGTGCTGGTTGTGGAGGGGGTGTGTTTGCTCTGTGTGATATTGAAGTGTGCTGGTTGTGGAGGGGTGTGTTTGCTCTGTGTGATATTGAAGTGTGTTGGTTGTGGAGGGGGTGTGTTTGCTCTGTGTGATATTGAAGTGTGCTGGTTGTGGAGGGGTGTGTTTGCTCTGTGTGATATTGAAGTGTGCTGGTTGTGGAGGGTGTGTGTTTGCTCTGTGTGATATTGAAGTGTGCTGGTTGTGGAGGGGGTGTGTTTGCTCTGTGTGATATTGAAGTGTGCTGGTTGAGGAGGGGTGTGTTTGCTCTGTGTGATATTGAAGTGTGCTGGTTGAGGAGGGGGTGTGTTTGCTCTGTGTGATATTGAAGTGTGCTGGTTGAGGAGGGGTGTGTGTGCTCTGTGTGATATTGAAGTGTGCTGGTTGAGGAGGGGTGTGTGTGCTCTGTGTGATATTGAAGTGTGCTGGTTGAGGAGGGGGTGTGTTTGCTCTGTGTGATATTGAAGTGTGCTGGTTGTGGAGGGGTGTGTTTGCTCTGTGTGATATTGAAGTGTGCTGGTTGTGGAGGGGTGTGTGTGCTCTGTGTGATATTGAAGTGTGCTGGTTGTGGAGGGGTGTGTTTGCTCTGTGTGATATTGAAGTGTGCTGGTTGAGGAGGGGTGTGTTTGCTCTGTGTGATATTGAAGTGTGCTGGTTGTGGAGGGGTGTGTTTGCTCTGTGTGATATTGAAGTGTGCTGGTTGAGGAGGGGGTGTGTGTGCTCTGTGTGATATTGAAGTGTGCTGGTTGTGGAGGGGGTGTGTTTGCTCTGTGTGATATTGAAGTGTGCTGGTTGTGGAGGGGGTGTGTTTGCTCTGTGTGATATTGAAGTGTGCTGGTTGTGGAGGGGTGTGTGTGCTCTGTGTGATATTGAAGTGTGCTGGTTGAGGAGGGGGTGTGTTTGCTCTGTGTGATATTGAAGTGTGCTGGTTGAGGAGGGGTGTGTTTGCTCTGTGTGATATTGAAGTGTGTTGGTTGTGGAGGGGTGTGTTTGCTCTGTGTGATATTGAAGTGTGCTGGTTGTGGAGGGGGTGTGTTTGCTCTGTGTGATGTTGAAGTGTGATATTGAATATTGATATTGAAGAATTGAATCTATTCAGTCTTGAAGACTACACGGCGATCTGATTCAAGCATTCAAAATCCTAAAAGGTATTGACAATGTCGACCCAGGGGACTTTTTTGACCTGAAAAAAGAAACAAGGACCAGGGGTCACAAATGGAGATTAGATAAAGGGGCATTCAGAACAGAAAAATAGGAGGCACTTTTTTACACAGAGAATTGTGAGGGTCTGGAACCAACTCCCCAGTAATGTTGTTGAAGCTGACACCCTGGGATCCTTCAAGAAGCTGCTTGATGAGATTCTGGGATCAATAAGCTACTAACAACCAAAGAAGCAAGATGGGCTGAATGACCCCCTCTCGTTTGTAAACTTTCTTATGTTCTTCTTATGTTCTAACCCAGCGCTGGCACTGCTGTGGAATGGAAGGCCCAGACTCTCATGTTGAATTCAGCTCTGCAGTAGTCAGTGACTGGGGGGACAGGGACATTTATTTAGCTGACAAAGTGCAGACAGGCCAGTACCATGTAGAGGGACAAGCCTGTAGACCACATGGTGCTACAAGAGAGCAGAGACAAACACAATAACCACATGGCTGCTTTTAAAGGATTTAAATACACACCATCTTTTCATTTAAAAGTTGGTTTTGCTTTATTTAATACAGATACAGCTCCCGTCAAAAAGGGCAAAGCAAATGAAACAGAAACCAACTGTGTCCTCCCCAAACATCCCCCTATACCAACTGTGTCCTCCCCAAACATCCCCCTATACCAACTGTGTCCTCCCCAAACATCCCCCTATACCAACTGTGTCCTCCCCAAACATCCCCCTATACCAACTGTGTCCTCCCCAAACATCCCCCTATACCAACTGTGTCCTCCCCAAACATCCCCCTATACCAACTGTGTCCTCCCCAAACATCCCCCTATACCAACTGTGTCCTCCCCAAACATCCCCCTATACCAACTGTGTCCTCCCCAAACATCCCCCGGAACCAACTGTGTCCTCCCCAAACATCCCCCTATACCAACTGTGTCCTCCCCAAACATCCCCCTATACCAACTGTGTCCTCCCCAAACATCCCCCTATACCAACTGTGTCCTCCCCAAACATCCCCCTATACCAACTGTGTCCTCCCCAAACATCCCCCTATACCAACTGTGTCCTCCCCAAACATCCCCCTATACCAACTGTGTCCTCCCCAAACATCCCCCTATACCAACTGTGTCCTCCCCAAACATCCCCCTATACCAACTGTGTCCTCCCCAAACATCCCCCTATACCAACTGTGTCCTCCCCAAACATCCCCCTATACCAACTGTGTCCTCCCCAAACATCCCCCTATACCAACTGTGTCCTCCCCAAACATCCCCCGGAACCAACTGTGTCCTCCCCAAACATCCCCCGGAACCCACTGTGTCCTCCCCAAACATCCCCCTATACCAACTGTGTCCTCCCCAAACATCCCCCTATACCAACTGTGTCCTCCCCAAACATCCCCCTATACCAACTGTGTCCTCCCCAAACATCCCCCTATACCAACTGTGTCCTCCCCAAACATCCCCCTATACCAACTGTGTCCTCCCCAAACATCCCCAGAAACCACATCGAGGCTCAGCGATACAGAGTAAGACTTGGACCCACCTCCCCTCCACTCAAGGGCTACAGGTCCTGGGCTGAGACTCGTCCCAGTGTCTCTGAAATTCAATCACCAACGCTGTTTAAAATCTTAGAAAATGTGGAACTTAGAACTCTTAGAAAACATTACAGTCCATGTAAAAAAAAAATCTGATTCAAGATGGAGTTTACAGGGGCCCCTAACCCTGCCCCTCCTAGACACGGCTCAATGACCCCCCCTGCCCCCCTTCCTCTCAGACGCACGGCTCAATGACCCCCCTGCCCCCCTTCCTCTCAGACACACGGCTCAATGACCCCCCTGCCCCCCTTCCTCTCAGACACACGGCTCAATGACCCCCCCTGCCCCCCTTCCTCTCAGACACACGGCTCAATGACCCCCCTGCCCCCCTTCCTCTCAGACGCACGGCTCAATGACCCCCCCTGCCCCCCTTCCTCTCAGACACACGGCTCAATGACCCCCCTGCCCCCCTTCCTCTCAGACGCACGGCTCAATGACCCCCCTGCCCCCCTTCCTCTCAGACACACAGCTCAATGACCCCCCTGCCCCCCTTCCTCTCAGACACACAGCTCAATGACCCCCCTGCCCCCCTTCCTCTCAGACACACGGCTCAATGACCCCCCTGCCCCCCTTCCTCTCAGACACACGGCTCAATGACCCCCCCTGCCCCCCTTCCTCTCAGACACACGGCTCAATGACCCCCCTGCCCCCCTTCCTCTCAGACGCACGGCTCAATGACCCCCCTGCCCCCCTTCCTCTCAGACACACGGCTCAATGACCCCCCCTGCCCCCCTTCCTCTCAGACACACGGCTCAATGACCCCCCTGCCCCCCTTCCTCTCAGACACACGGCTCAATGACCCCCCTGCTCCCCTTCCTCTCAGACGCACGGCTCAATGACCCCCCCTGCCCCCCTTCCTCTCAGACGCACGGCTCAATGACCCCCCTGCCCCCCTTCCTCTCAGACACACGGCTCAATGACCCCCCTGCCCCCCTTCCTCTCAGACGCACGGCTCAATGACCCCCCTGCCCCCCTTCCTCTCAGACGCACGGCTCAATGACCCCCCTGCCCCCCTTCCTCTCAGACACACGGCTCAATGACCCCCCTGCCCCCCTTCCTCTCAGACGCACGGCTCAATGACCCCCCCTGCCCCCCTTCCTCTAAGACACACGGGGGGAGGCACATTGTGAGGGATTTGAACCGCGTACGGTTAGTCTGGAACATTCTTAGTGAAATTGTGAAAATAAATGTGTGTCCACAGCGGTAAACTGTGCTTTCCGATGAATACAGTGTTCTTTGACTCTGAGCTGGAAACCCTTGGAGATCTCTCTCCCTGCAGATAACTGAGTGTGCAGAGCGAGGAGAGGGAACGCAGCCCAACACCACGTCTGCGGAGGACTTTAATGCAACACATGCTTCTGTGTATCAAGACATTTTCCATCGTGTTTCAGTTCAATTCCAGTGATTTGATTATATTTTGAAGTGCATTGCTTCCAGAGGGCGTCCACTGGGGGGGCAGCGAGCGCTCTACAGGGAGGCGGATTGGCTGAGACGGCCCGTGAGGTTTAGAATCTCTAAAGGGTTCAGCTCTGCAGCATTAAAGGAAAGGAAACTTTCTGGATGTACTACTATAGAAAATAAACACATTAAAATATTGTGCAGGTGTTCAAACTGTAACCTACACCCGGACAAATTTTGGCACAAGAGGCAGTTTAGAAAAGGGGCGTGTCCACACAGAGAAGGGGGCGTGTCCTGGTAAACCCCTCCTCTTCCTGAGACAGAGGCGCTCCCTGCAGGTAATTAAGGGACCTACAGCCAGTAGGATTAAGGCAAACAGTTATTATTCATAACCCAGTAAACTACAAGAATAAAAGAGTCTCTGCTCCTGCGCCCGTTAGTGCTGTCCGGTCCGGTCAGGGCCCACTGGGCACGATGCGTCTCATGAAGGTCTGGACCACCGGCACTGACAGCAGAACTCGACCCACGCCAGAGCCGGCCCGGTAACACGCGTATCCCAGAATCCCCAGAACCGAGCCCTTCAGAACCGTCTTCACCACAGTGCTGGAGAGGGAGGGGGGCGCGACACTGAGATACACAAAGACAGAGAGAGAGAGGAATTAGAACAGAGAGAGAGAGGAGGGAACCACACTGAGATACACAGAGAGAGGAGGGAGCCACGCTGAGATACACAGAGACACAGAGAGAGGAGGGAGCCACACTGAGATACACAGAGACACAGAGAGAGAGGAGGGAGCCACGCTGAGATACACAGAGAGAGAGAGGAATTAGAACAGAGAGAGAGAGAGGAGGGAACCACACTGAGATACACAGAGACACAGAGAGAGGAGGGAGCCACACTGAGATACACAGAGACACAGAGAGAGGAGGGAGCCACGCTGAGATACACAGAGAGAGGAGGGAGCCACACTGAGATACACAGAGAGAGGAGGGAGCCACACTGAGATACACAGAGACACAGAGAGAGGAGGGAGCCACACTGAGATACACAGAGACACAGAGAGAGGAGGGAGCCACGCTGAGATACACAGAGACACAGAGAGAGGAGGGAGCCACGCTGAGATACACAGAGAGAGGAGGGAGCCACACTGAGATACACAGAGACACAGAGAGAGGAGGGAGCCACACTGAGATACACAGAGAGAGGAGGGAGCCACGCTGAGATACACAGAGACACAGAGAGAGGAGGGAGCCACACTGAGATACACAGAGACACAGAGAGAGAGGAGGGAGCCACCCTGAGATACACAGAGAGAGAGAGGAATTAGAACAGAGAGAGAGAGAGGAGGGAACCACACTGAGATACACAGAGACACAGAGATACACAGAGACACAGAGAGAGGAGGGAGCCACGCTGAGATACACAGAGACACAGAGAGAGAGGAGGGAGCCACGCTGAGATACACAGAGACACAGAGACAGGAGGGAGCCACGCTGAGATACACAGAGACACAGAGAGAGGAGGGAGCCACGCTGAGATACACAGAGACACAGAGAGAGGAGGGAGCCACACTGAGATACACAGAGACACAGAGAGAGAGGAGGGAGCCACGCTGAGATACACAGAGAGAGAGAGGAATTAGAACAGAGAGAGAGAGAGGAGGGAACCACACTGAGATACACAGAGACACAGAGAGAGGAGGGAGCCACACTGAGATACACAGAGACACAGAGAGAGGAGGGAGCCACGCTGAGATACACAGAGAGAGGAGGGAGCCACACTGAGATACACAGAGAGAGGAGGGAGCCACACTGAGATACACAGAGACACAGAGAGAGGAGGGAGCCACACTGAGATACACAGAGACACAGAGAGAGGAGGGAGCCACGCTGAGATACACAGAGACACAGAGAGAGGAGGGAGCCACGCTGAGATACACAGAGAGAGGAGGGAGCCACACTGAGATACACAGAGACACAGAGAGAGGAGGGAGCCACACTGAGATACACAGAGAGAGGAGGGAGCCACGCTGAGATACACAGAGACACAGAGAGAGGAGGGAGCCACACTGAGATACACAGAGACACAGAGAGAGAGGAGGGAGCCACCCTGAGATACACAGAGAGAGAGAGGAATTAGAACAGAGAGAGAGAGAGGAGGGAACCACACTGAGATACACAGAGACACAGAGATACACAGAGACACAGAGAGAGGAGGGAGCCACGCTGAGATACACAGAGACACAGAGAGAGAGGAGGGAGCCACGCTGAGATACACAGAGACACAGAGAGAGAGGAGGGAGCCACGCTGAGATACACAGAGACACAGAGAGAGGAGGGAGCCACGCTGAGATACACAGAGACACAGAGAGAGGAGGGAGCCACGCTGAGATACACAGAGACACCGAGAGAGGAGGGAGCCACGCTGAGATACACAGAGACACAGAGACAGGAGGGAGCCACGCTGAGATACACAGAGACACAGAGAGAGGAGGGAGCCACGCTGAGATACACAGAGACACAGAGAGAGGAGGGAGCCACGCTGAGATACACAGAGAGAGGAGGGAGCCACGCTGAGATACACAGAGAGAGGAGGGAGCCACACTGAGATACACAGAGAGAGGAGGGAGCCACGCTGAGATACACAGAGAGAGGAGGGAGCCACACTGAGATACACAGAGAGAGGAGGGAGCCACACTGAGATACACAGAGACACAGAGAGAGGAGGGAGCCACGCTGAGATACACAGAGAGAGGAGGGAGCCACACTGAGATACACAGAGAGAGGAGGGAGCTACGCTGAGATACACAGAGAGAGGAGGGAGCCACACTGAGATACACAGAGAGAGGAGGGAGCCACACTGAGATACACAGAGAGAGGAGGGAGCCACGCTGAGATACACAGAGACACAGAGAGAGGAGGGAGCCACGCTGAGATACACAGAGACACAGAGAGAGGAGGGAGCCACACTGAGATACACAGAGACACAGAGAGAGGAGGGAGCCACACTGAGATACACAGAGACACAGAGAGAGGAGGGAGCCACGCTGAGATACACAGAGACACAGAGAGAGGAGGGAGCCACACTGAGATACACAGAGAGAGGAGGGAGCCACACTGAGATACACAGAGACACAGAGAGAGGAGGGAGCCACGCTGAGATACACAGAGACACAGAGAGAGGAGGGAGCCACGCTGAGATACACAGAGACACAGAGAGAGGAGGGAGCCACGCTGAGATACACAGAGACACAGAGAGAGGAGGGAGCCACACTGAGATACACAGAGACACAGAGAGAGGAGGGAGCCACGCTGAGATACACAGAGAGAGGAGGGAGCCACGCTGAGATACACAGAGACACAGAGAGAGGAGGGAGCCACGCTGAGATACACAGAGAGGCCTGAACAAACACACACTGAGAGAGAGACACACACACACACACACGCACACAGCCAGAGACACACACACACGAGAGACACACACAGTGCTCAATTTGTTATGAAATGAACGTGTTGTTCTTATTATTGCTAACAGTGCAGTCTCACCTCATGATCTCCTGGATGTTGAGTGGTGTATCCCAGTTTCTCTCAATCCCAGGAACGTGACCCATCCCGACCACGCCCACCACCACTGCCGGGACCTCTGGGGAGAGCCAGAGACACGGGGGGGGTCAGTCAACACCCCCTGAACCTGACCTGACCCGACCCCCCCCCCCCCCCCCACACACACACACACAGACACACACACACACACTGACACACACACAGACACACACAGACACACACACACACTGACACACACACAGACACATGCAAACAGACACACGCGCACACACACACACGCAAACAGACACAGACACACACACACGCACACACGCACACACACACACACACGCAAACAGACACAGACACACACACACACACACAGACACATGCAAACAGACACACACACACACACACGCAAACAGACACAGACACACACACACACACAGACACACACACACACACGCAAACAGACACACACACACACGCAAACAGACACAGACACACACACACACAGACACACACACACACGCAAACAGACACACACACACGCGCGCACACACACACACACGCAAACAGACACAGACACACACACACACACAGACACACACACACACACGCAAACAGACACACACACACACGCAAACAGACACAGACACACACACACACAGACACACACACACACGCAAACAGACACACACACACACGCGCGCACACACACACACACGCAAACAGACACAGACACACACACACACACACACACACACACACAGACACACACACACACACACTGAGACAGACACACACACACACACACTCACTCTCTTGCAGTGCAGGGAGCTCCACTCTCTGGGCTGCCTGTTTCAGCATGTAGGTGAGGTAGATGTCTCTCTCAGCCACGATGGTGCGGTGCAGGTCAGGGAACTCCCCGATCATCTCTGACATGGTCTGCTCCAGCAAGTCCTTCTGCTTACACTTCTCAACATCCTCCTTACTGAGGGAGACACAGAGAGACAGTCACAACTCCAGAGGACAGACCCGCTGTCCTCCCCTCGCGGTCCCGGCTTTGCAATGTCTTCTTGAACAGTAAACCAGCATGCAAATGAGAGGATGACGATTCACAGGGTTTCTTTGGGTTGTGTGTGGAAATGGAGAGGTGTGTCATGATCTCACTACTGTAAAAGCAGGGATTAAGAGACAGGCAGCAACGTCAGCTCCCCACTGCCTGTCCACACAGGGCTTCAACCTGTCACAGTGCTGGGACTGTCTGTCTGTCTGTCTGTAGAGGAGTGTCTGTCTCTCACCTGATGGGGTCGGAGAGGAAGCACAGCCCCCAGGCCAGCTTCATTTTCTGCCACAGGGACAGCGCTGCGATGGCTCTCTTGAAGGTGACAGGAATGGGCCGGTCCCCCAGGTGGAACTTACAGAAGGGCACCTTGCCAGCCTGCCAGGCAGAGAGGAACAGCACTCACAATGAGCTAATTACAACGACCCCCTCCTTCCCCTTCCCCCACCCTCATCCCCTCTCCCCCACCCTCTCACCCCAGCCCCCCCTCCCCTCTCCCCCCAGCCCCCCATCCCCTCCCCTCTCCCCTAGCCCCCCATCCCTCCCCTCTCCCCTAGCCCCCTCCCTCCCAGCCCCCCTCCCCTCTCCCGCAGCCCCCTCCCTCCCCTCTCACCCCAGCCCCCCCTCCCCTCTCACTCAGCCCTCTCCCTCCCTCCCCTCTCCCCCAGCTCCCCCTCCCCTCTCCTCTCCCCCAGCCCCCCTCTCCTCTCTCCCCCAGCCCCCCTCTCCTCTCTCTCCCCAGAACCCCCCTCCCCTCTCCCCTCTCCCCCTCCCCCCTCCCCCAGCCACCTCACCTCCCCTCTCCCCCAGCCCCCTCACCTCCCCTCTCCCCCAGCCCCCTCACCTCCCCTCTCCCCCAGCCCCCTCACCTCTCTGAAGGCCTCCCTGAACTCCCCCCCTGGCGCCATGCCCAGCTGCTCAGTGATGTGAGCCGACACCTTGAGAAGCAGGATCTGCATCAGCCCTGACATCACTCCATTCTGAGAGAGAGAGAGCGAGAGAGAGGAGGGAGGAGAGGGGAGATGAGAGACAGAGAGGGGAGATGAGAGACAGAGGGGAGATGACACAGTGATGTGATATTCCACACAGTGATGTGATATTCCACACAGTGATGTGATATTCCACACAGTGATGTGATATTCCACACAGTGATGTGATATTCCACACAGTGATGTGATATTCCACACAGTGATGTGATATTAAACACAGTGATGTGATATTCCACACAGTGATGTGATATTCCACACAGTGATGTGATATTCCACACAGTGATGTGATATTCCACACAGTGATGTGATATTTCACACACTGCTGTTTCAGCCTCGTACCTGCTTGATGGCTTGCTGCACCTTCTCCAGGTTGATTTCTTTGGCTTCCTTCAGCAGCGTTTTCTCATCCATTTTCAGCATAGAGACTCTGTACTGACACAGCTCAACCAGAACCACGTCCGGCTGCACCGCCTGGATCGTCTGTAACATGAACACACTGAGCAAAAACTACACATCCCAGCATTCCCTGCACCACCTGCAACAGGAACACACTGAGCAAAAACTACATATCCCAGCATTCCCTGCACCGCCTGCAAGAGGAACCCATTGAGCAAAAACTACACATCCCAGCATTCCCTGCACCGCCTGCAAGAGGAACACACTGAGCAAAAACTACATATCCCAGCATTGCCTGCCTCACTATGCCAGTGTGACAATCCCACGTGAACAGCATGTTTAACACACCTCAAGATCAAATCACGAAGGGTGTTGTGACCAACTAAGAGGGTTTGGTGCATTTAAAAAAACTGATGCCACTGACTGGAGCCGTGCCTGGGAGGATAGAGCTTCCAAAATAACAACCTCATTGTCTTGATGGGCCTGGGCGTGTGGAGAAGTGTTTATGTATGAGCATGGAAGAGTATCTGTGCGTGTGCGTGTGCGTGTGCGTGTGTGTAAGGGCGCATGTGTGTGTTCGAGCATGTGTGCGCATGCAGAAGTGTGAAGTTTGCACGTGTAAGAGTATGTGCATGTGTCCGTGTGTGTGTGTGTGCTTGTGTGTGTGTGCGTGCGTGTAAAGGTTTGTGTGTGTTACTGAGTGTGAGCGGGCGTGTGGGTGTAAGAGTGTGTGCGTGTGTCAGAGTGTGTGTGTGTGTCAGAGTGTGTGCGTGTGTAAAGGTGTGTGCGTGTGTCAGAGTGTGTGCGTGTGTCAGAGTGTGTGCGTGTGTAAGAGTGTGCTTCGCATCTCACCCGGACCACGTCTTGCTTGCTGCTCTCGCTGAAGTGTGCCGTCCCGACCAGGTACACCACGCTGCCGTCCTCCCCCTGCAGCCTCGACACCGTCTCGGGGAGATCCGGACACTGCTGCCGGCGCTGCATCTTCACCTCCCACAGCAGCTGCATTGCATCCACATCCGCTACAGAGGGAGGGAGAGAGAGGGAGGGGGAGAGAGAAGGGGAGAGAGAGGGAGGGAGGGAGGGGGGGAGAGGGAGGGAGAGAGGGAGGGAGGGGGGAGAGTGGGAGAGGGAGGGAGGGGAGGGAGAGGGGGAGAGAGGGAGAGGTAGGGAGGGGGAGAGGGAGAGAGGGAGGCAGCGAGGGAGGGAGGGGGTGTGAGGGGGGAGAGGGGGAGAGAGAGAGGGGGAGGGAGGGAGCGAGGAAGGGAGGGGGAGCGAGGGGGGAGAGAGAGAGACAGGGGGAGGGAGAGAGAGGGAGAGGGGGAGGGGGGGAGAGTGGAGAGAGGGGGGAGAGTGGAGAGAGGGAGGGAGAGGGGGAGGGAGAGGGGGAGGGAGGGAGCGAGGAGGGAGAGGGGGAGCGAGAGGGACAGAGGGAGGGGGAGAGAGAGGGAGAGGTAGGGAGGGGGAGGGACGAGGGGAGAGTGGAAAGAGGGAGAGAAGAGAGAGAGAGAGAGGGTCAGGGTTCACTTTGTGACTGTCTGTTTGTATGTTATTTTTCTTTGTTTATTCCTGTCATGCCAATAAAGCTTATTGACTTGAACTGAACAGAGAGGGGGAGAGGGGTCACACTGATGAACACACACAGACAGAGACACCTCGACCTCCACTCATACCGTCAGTCACACACTCACTCATTCACACACCTACATAACCCTCGCTCACAGTAACACACACACACACACACCCCAGAGCCTCGCTCACACTCAGTAACACACACACACACACACACACACACACCAGAGCCTCGCTCACAGTAACACACACACACACACACACACCAGAGCCTCGCTCACACTCAGTAACACACACACACACACACACACACACACACACACACACACACACACACACCAGAGCCTCGCTCACAGTAACACACACACACACACACACCAGAGCCTCGCTCACACTCAGTAACACACACACACACACACACACACACACACACACACACACACACACACACCAGAGCCTCGCTCACACTCAGTAACACACACACACACACACACACACACACACACACACACACACACACACACACACACCAGAGCCTCGCTCACACTCAGTAACACACACACACACACACACACACACACACTCAGTGTTACTCACAGAGGTTCGGGGGGAGGGCAGGGAGGCTGTGAATCTCCTCCTGTGACGATGCTGGGGAGGTTGGACAACAAGACAGGTCCTGGAGAGAGAGAGATCGAGAGAGGGAGGACAGGAGACAGTGAGACAGACAGGTTCTGCTACACAAGACTCACACACACAAAGAAACAGCACCTTGCTGACAAATGTGATGGTGTTCCAGGAGGTCACTTTGTGTGCAGAACCCTCCTTCATGACATTGTGCACCTACAGACCCTGCTCAAGACCATTCACAAGATACGACTACTTACACCTGCACCTGGCTTATTTCAGAATATACTGGATGCACTGAAAATAACGGAGCTAGAAAAGTGTGATTTTGGCAGGAGAATGAGCCCACTTTGCCCCCCTGATCAGCACTGCACTCACACTCACCGCTCCACTCTGCTCCTCTTCCATGGTGGGGTCGGTCTCCTGAGCGACTCCCCTGATCAGCACTGCACTCACACTCACCTCTCCACTCTGCTCCTCTTCCATGGTGGGGTCGGTCTCCTGAGCGGCCCCCCTGATCAGCACTGCACTCACACTCACCTCTCCACTCTGCTCCTCTTCCATGGTGGGGTCGGTCTCCTGAGCGACTCCCCTGATCAGCACTGCACTCACACTCACCTCTCCACTCTGCTGCTCTTCCATGGTGGGGTCGGTCTCCTGAGCGGCCCCCCTGATCAGCACTGCACTCACACTCACCGCTCCACTCTGCTCCTCTTCCATGGTGGGGTCAGTCTCCTGAGCGGCTCCCCTGATCAGCACTGCACTCACACTCACCTCTCCACTCTGCTGCTCTTCCATGGTGGGGTCAGTCTCCTGAGCGGCCCCCCTGATCAGCACTGCACTCACACTCACCTCTCCACTCTGCTGCTCTTCCATGGTGGGGTCGGTCTCCTGAGCGACTCCCCTGATCAGCACTGCACTCACACTCACCGCTCCACTCTGCTCCTCTTCCATGGTGGGGTCGGTCTCCTGAGCGGCCCCCCTGATCAGCACTGCACTCACACTCACCTCTTCACTGTGCTCCTCTTCCATGGTGGGGTCGGTCTCCTGAGCGGCCCCCCTGATCAGCACTGCACTCACACTCACCGCTCCACTCTGCTGCTCTTCCATGGTGGGGTCGGTCTCCACAAGCGACTCTGAAACACAGAGAGACTCAGCACAGCTGCACACGCCTGGGAGAGAGCTCGGACTGTGGCAGGGGTGCTAATAAGACTCCTAGCAGAGCAGGCTTTACTATGAGCCTCATGTGTGTACAGATAACAGGCTCAGGGGTGGCTTATTAAACTCATAGTAAACGAGGAAACCATCAAACTGCTATGCAATGGGAGTCCTATTTCCACCCCTGTGAATCACAGAAGCTGCACATTCCCATCTCTACCCACAATGCAGTTAAAATGCTAACCGAAACCCTTAAGAATCATCTGACGCCCTGAAGACACTTTCTAGTGGATATTCCTTTGTGCTGCGCAGAGCAATAGAAGCCACCTCACGATATGATGTGATTGGATACTATCACGATATGGTGTGACTGGATACTATCACGATATGATGTGACTGGATACTATCACGATATGGTGTGACTGGATACTATCACGATATGGTGTGATTGGATACTATCACGATATGGTGTGATTGGATACTATCACGATATGGTGTGATTGGATACTATCACGATATGATGTGATTGGATACTATCACGATATGATGTGATTGGATACTATCACGATATGGTGTGATTGGATACTATCACGATATGATGTGATTGGATACTATCACGATATGATGTGATTGGATACTATCACGATATGATGTGATTGGATACTATCACGATATGATGTGATTGGATACTATCACGATATGATGTGATTGGATACCTATCACGATATGATGTGATTGGATACTATCACGATATGATGTGATTGGATACCTATCACGATATGATATGATTGGATACTATCACAATATGATGTGATTGGATACTATCACGATATGGTGTGATTGGATACTATCACGATATGGTGTGATTGGATACTATCACGATATGATGTGATTGGATACTATCACGATATGGTGTGATTGGATACTATCACGATATGATGTGATTGGATACTATCACGATATGATGTGATTGGATACTATCACGATATGATGTGATTGGATACTATCACGATATGATGTGATTGGATACCTATCACGATATGATGTGATTGGATACTATCACGATATGATGTGATTGGATACCTATCACGATATGATATGATTGGATACTATCACAATATGATGTGATTGGATACTATCACGATATGATGTGATTGGATACTATCACGATATGGTGTGATTGGATACTATCACGATATGATGTGATTGGATACTATCACAATATGGTGTGATTGGATACTATCACGATATGATGTGATTGGATACTATCACGATATGGTGTGACTGGATATTATCACGGCATTCAGGCTCCCCTAAATTAAATACAGGGGGCGACCAACTGACACCCCCATTCATACAATCAATTGCTTACTTGTTATCATGCATTATTAATAATAGAGAGCTGTTCAGCTATTTGAGACAGCCCTAATATATTACCCCTATTTATTTACATTGTACAATCCTCTGAAAGAAGAACATACAGTATCGTATCATTATAACCAGACTGATACATCATCGACACAGCAGAGCTGTGTCACAGGCACAGCCGGATCCAGGCAGCGATCAGCGAGCAGGCAGGCAGGCAGAGCCGCGCAATGCAGCACAGGGCAACTCGGCAGAATAACGTGGCACGGACACATCCGTATTATAGACACACGGTTGTTTTTCTGGTGGTCGGAAGTGTTTTTGTTCTACCAATGGAAATGAATCACAGTCTAACACTTTAAAACTAGCAAACAATACACTCTGTGATCCGCAGCTAGCAGGATATGTAGTGTGAAAGTTACACCCTTCTCTCCTGTATGCTCACATAGAAAACAAACACAGAGCTCTCTCGAAATCCTGACTTTGTTTAACACGGCGTAGCGCGTAGCGCGGTACAGCATTACAATCGAACAGCACATACAGTACAGGAAATGGATGTGTTTGACACGACAGCACAGCAGATCATCATTGTGTAATCATCGATCATCTGATGAAACTGCACAGAACGGAGTGTGCGCTTAGCTAAGTGACCACGTGTGTGATGCTGGGGGTAAATCGTTTAATTCATGTTATTATAAAACATGGGTCTATTTCACACAGACACATGGCACCAGATCGCACTGCAGGATACCGAAAACGCAAACTAGAAAGCTAGTCATTTTAATGCAAACCAGCCCGTCTCCTCCTGTCACTCACATATGGTAAAGCAGGACTCTCTGAACAAACAGTTCCCAGACTTCACTCAGACATCCGACCCACCCGCAGCGAACTGCTCAAAACAATCGCTAGTTTCAGAAGCACGTGTGTCAAACGCTTCAAGTTATTTCAAAACTATTACTGTATATGATTCCACAACAAGCACCACAAACCAGCCTACCTGCTGCACTTTCACGACACAGCCCGTCTGTTTCTTCAAAAGTGGACTCCAATCGCACTGCCTTCTGGGTAGTGTAGTTTCATGGGACAGCCCCAATGGGAGAACCGTAGTTCAGCTGTTGGCCAGCAGATGGGTATTGTAGTTCTTCGATCACCCGGCTGCTGTTTAGACTAGTTCTGCTTTTTTTTATTTGCAGGATGGTCTGTTTATTCCAGATATCATTTATTGAGTCACAGAGAGATATTTTAGCTGTTCACACACATTTACAGTAAATGCAGGTTTGTTTGTGAGTGAGGGGGTTGATGGGGTGCTGGAGGGCAGGCAGGTTTGTTTGTGAGTGAGTGGGTTGATGGGGTGCTGGAGGGCAGGCAGGTTTGTTTGTGAGTGAGGGGGTTGATGGGGTGCTGGAGGGCAGGCAGGTTTGTTTGTGAGTGAGGGGGTTGATGGGGTGCTGGAGGGCTGGGAGGTTTGTTTGTTTGTGAGTGAGGGGGTTGATGGGGTGCTGGAGGGCAGGCAGGTTTGTTTGTGAGTGAGGGGGTTGATGGGGTGCTGGAGGGCAGGCAGGTTTGTTTGTGAGTGAGGGGGTTGATGGGGTGCTGGAGGGCAGGCAGGCAGGTTTGTTTGTGAGTGAGGGGGTTGATGGGGTGCTGGAGGGCAGGCAGGTTTGTTTGTGAGTGAGGGGGTTGATGGGGTGGTGGAGGGCAGGCAGGTTTGTTTGTGAGTGAGGGGGTTGATGGGTTGATGGGGTGCTGGAGGGCAGGCAGGTTTGTTTGTTTGTGAGTGAGGGGGTTGATGGGGTGCTGGAGGGCAGGCAGGTTTGTTTGTGAGTGAGGGGGTTGATGGGGTGCTGGAGGGCAGGCAGGCAGGTTTGTTTGTGAGTGAGGGGGTTGATGGGGTGCTGGAGGGCAGGCAGGTTTGTTTGTGAGTGAGGGGGTTGATGGGGTGCTGGAGGGCAGGCAGGCAGGTTTGTTTGTGAGTGAGGGGGTTGATGGGGTGCTGGAGGGCAGGCAGGTTTGTTTGTGAGTGAGGGGGTTGATGGGGTGCTGGAGGGCAGGCAGGTTTGTTTGTTTGTGAGTGAGGGGGTTGATGGGGTGCTGGAGGGCAGGCAGGTTTGTTTGTGAGTGAGGGGGTTGATGGGGTGCTGGAGGGCAGGCAGGTTTGTTTGTGAGTGAGGGGGTTGATGGGGTGCTGGAGGGCTGGCAGGTTTGTTTGTGAGTGAGGGGGTTGATGGGGTGCTGGAGGGCAGGCAGGTTTGTTTGTGAGTGAGGGGGTTGATGGGGTGCTGGAGGGCTGGCAGGTTTGTTTGTGAGTGAGGGGGTTGATGGGGTGCTGGAGGGCAGGCAAGCAGGTTTGTTTGTGAGTGAGGGGGTTGATGGGGTGCTGGAGGGCAGGCAGGCAGGTTTGTTTGTGAGTGAGGGGGTTGATGGGGTGCTGGAGGGCAGGCAGGTTTGTTTGTGAGTGAGGGGGTTGATGGGGTGCTGGAGGGCAGGCAGGTTTGTTTGTGAGTGAGGAGGTCGATGGGGTGCTGGAGGGCAGGCAGGTTTGTTTGTGAGTGAGGGGGTTGATGGGGTGCTGGAGGGCAGGCAGGCAGGTTTGTTTGTGAGTGAGGGGGTTGATGGGGTGCTGGAGGGCAGGCAGGTTTGTTTGTGAGTGAGGGGGTTGATGGGGTGCTGGAGGGCAGGCAGGTTTGTTTGTGAGTGAGGGGGTTGATGGGGTGCTGGAGGGCAGGCAGGTTTGTTTGTTTGTGAGTGAGGGGGTTGATGGGGTGCTGGAGGGCAGGCAGGCAGGTTTGTTTGTGAGTGAGGGGGTTGATGAGGTGCTGGAGGGCAGGCAGGCAGGTTTGTTTGTGAGTGAGGGGGTTGATGGGGTGGTGGAGGGCAGGCAGGCAGGTTTGTTTGTGAGTGAGGGGGTTGATGGGGTGCTGGAGGGCAGGCAGGTTTGTTTGTGAGTGAGGGGGTTGATGAGGTGCTGGAGGGCAGGCAGGTTTGTTTGTGAGTGAGGGGGTTGATGGGGTGCTGGAGGGCAGGCAGGTTTGTTTGTGAGTGAGGGGGTTGATGGGGTGCTGGAGGGCTGGCAGGTTTGTTTGTGAGTGAGGGGGTTGATGGGGTGCTGGAGGCAGGCAGGTAGGTTTGTTTGTGAGCGAGGGGGTTGATGGGGTGCTGGAGGGCAGGGAGTCTCAGTGTAGTGATGGAAGATATGATGCAGCCCCTGCTGGCAGGTGATCAGCGCAGAGTTAAGGCGGGTAGTGGCAGCGAGAGAGCGCCCTGAGGAAGAGACTCAGAGACTGAGGATGAACGGGAGACTGCAGCCTGACTCACCCCAGCACACCTCCAACCAGGCTGCAGTGTGTCCAATAGCACACAGCCCTTCAATGGGAACGCTGAGCCCTGCGCTGGTTCAGCTGGTGAGGCCTGAACAGAGACAGGCTGAGGTCAGCAGCATCCCCAGCACTAAATCTACAGAGAGCTGAAGCGCAGCCAGTGCTATCCTGACGCTGCACAGAGCACTTTATACATGTCAGGAATCGTTAGCAGAAAGACATTTAACAAGGACCTGGCCGCTGAACATCTTTCTGTTGAGTCCCAAAGCTTAGAACAAACCTCCTGCAGCCCCCTAGTGGTTTATCACTGTGAATGCTGTTCAGAGGTCCTGCACTCTGGGCCGCTGCAGTCATTTATACACTCCACTGGTTTGGGTGGTTTAGGGATTCCTCTATATGTCACCTGAGATCCAGCACCCCCTGCTGGGCACTGACCTCACTTCATTGTCTTCCACATACTGACCACTGGAGGGAGCCATGATTCCTAATGTCCCCATCGAGTGAACCAAGAGCACTGCATATAAAGGCTAGTAAACTGTTGGCAATGCCTGAGAGGCTGAGATTCATCTCTCACCACTACACCACACTGCCTCCCTCCCAGCCCCTCAGCTCTCACCACTACACCACACTGCCTCCCTCCCAGCCCCTCCGCTCTCACCACTACACCACACTGCCTCCCTCCCAGCCCCTCCGCTCTCACCACTACACCACACTGCCTCCCTCCCAGCCCCTCCGCTCTCACCACTACACCACACTGCCTCCCTCCCAGCCCCTCCGCTCTCTCCGTTACACCACACTGCCTCCCTCCCAGCCCCTCCGCTCTCTCCACTACACCACACTGCCTCCCTCCCAGCCCCTCCGCTCTCACCACTACACCACACTGCCTCCCTCCCAGCCCCTCCGCTCTCTCCGTTACACCACACTGCCTCCCTCCCAGCCCCTCTCAGCATGTGTGTGCCTGTCCCTGGAGAGATAGTTTGTGCTTGCAGGGCTCAGCTGGGACCGGTGCAGATAATTCCTTTCCAGCAGATTGGCCTGTCAGCCGCAGCACAGTTTATAGCCCTGGCTGACGTGATGGTAGGCGAGGGCTTGATGGGAGCATGAAGTGTTCCTCCTCCCCTTTCTGTTCACCCTGCAGACCAGCCTGTTTGTGACACTGCTGTGAGTGTTCATGGAAACCACAGACAAGGAGATTCTGGGGCCTGAATCCAGATTATAGATTACTGTGCAAGCAAGACGATTTCTCAGAAGAGGTCCTGTATTCAGCAGAGTGTGTGTTAAAGATAGCAAGATCCTGAAGCAGGGCCTCAGAACACAGCTCACTGAACACTGTTTCATTGTTTCAGCACATATTTTGAGAGGGAGGGAGACAGGCAGTGTGGGAGACAGGCAGGCAGGGAGAGAGGGAGACAGGCAGGCAGGGAGGGAAGGAGGGAGACAGGCAGTCAGGGAGGGAGGGAGGGAGGGAGGGAGGGAGGAAGGAGGGAGTTAGGCAGGCAGGCAGGCAGACAGACAGACAGACAGACAGACAGACAGACAGATAGACAGACAGACAGAGGTGTTAAATTCACATTAGTCAATTAATTTTAAAGCCACTTTTGTCAAATGAAGTACACACACACTTTCTACAACTGATAACGTTTCATTTTTTTTCTTTTTAACCAAACAAATAAATCACAAATTACATAATGCTGAATTATTTACACTGATTGCTCCTCTAACAGGGAGCACAGACTGGAACAAGCAATCCAGTACAACGGGTTTGAGAAACAGCAAAGCACAGCGACAATGACACAGGGATTACAGAGATTACAGAAACAGAGATTACAGAGTGTGCACAAAGATTACAGAGTGTACACAGAGATCACAGAGTGTGCACAAACAGAGATTACAGAGTGTGCACAAACAGAGATTACAGAGTGTACACAAACAGAGATTACAGAGTGTGCACAGAGATTACAGAGTGTACACAAACAGAGATTACAGAGTGTACACAAACAGAGATTACAGAGTGTGCACAAACAGAGATTACAGAGTGTGCACAAACAGAGATTACAGAGTGTGCACAAACAGAGATTACAGAGTGTACACAAACAGAGATTACAGAGTGTGCACAAACAGAGATTACAGAGTGTGCACAAACAGAGATTACAGAGTGTACACAAACAGAGATTACAGAGTGTGCACAAACAGAGATTACAGAGTGTGCACAAACAGAGATTACAGAGTGTACACAAACAGAGATTACAGAGTGTACACAAACAGAGATTACAGAGTGTGCACAAACAGAGATTACAGAGTGTGCACAGAGATTACAGAGTGTACACAAACAGAGATTACAGAGTGTACACAAACAGAGATTACAGAGTGTGCACAAACAGAGATTACAGAGTGTGCACAGAGATTACAGAGTGTACACAAACAGAGATTACAGAGTGTACACAAACAGAGATTACAGAGTGTGCACAAACAGAGATTACAGAGTGTGCACAAACAGAGATTACAGAGTGTGCACAAACAGAGATTACAGAGTGTACACAAACAGAGATTACAGAGTGTACACAAACAGAGATTACAGAGTGTGCACAGAGATTACAGAGTGTACACAAACAGAGATTACAGAGTGTACACAAACAGAGATTACAGAGTGTGCACAAACAGAGATTACAGAGTGTGCACAGAGATTACAGAGTGTACACAAACAGAGATTACAGAGTGTACACAAACAGAGATTACAGAGTGTGCACAAACAGAGATTACAGAGTGTGCACAGAGATTACAGAGTGTACACAAACAGATATTACAGAGTGTACACAAACAGAGATTACAGAGTGTGCACAAACAGAGATTACAGAGTGTGCACAAACAGAGATTACAGAGTGTGCACAAACAGAGACTACAGAGTGTGCACAGAGATTACAGAGTGTACACAAACAGAGATTACAGAGTGTGCACATAGATTACAGAGTGTACACAAACAGAGATTACAGAGTGTGCACAAACAGGGATTACAGAGTGTGCACAAACAGAGATTACAGAGTGTGCACAAACAGAGATTACAGAGTGTGCACAAACAGAGATTACAGAGTGTGCACAAACAGAGATTACAGAGTGTGCACAAACAGAGATTACAGAGTGTGCACAAACAGGGATTACAGAGTGTGCACAAACAGAGATTACAGAGTGTGCACAAACAGAGATTACAGAGTGTGCACAAACAGAGATTACAGAGTGTACACAAACAGAGATTACAGAGTGTGCACAAACAGAGATTACAGAGTGTACACAAACAGAGATTACAGAGTGTGCACAAACAGAGATTACAGAGTGTACACAAACAGAGATTACAGAGTGTGCACAAACAGAGATTACAGAGTGTACACAAACAGAGATTACAGAGTGTACACAAACAGAGATTACAGAGTGTACACAAACAGAGATTACAGAGTGTGCACAAACAGAGATTACAGAGTGTACACAAACAGAGATTACAGAGTGTACACAAACAGAGATTACAGAGTGTACACAAACAGAGATTACAGAGTGTAGAAATGAAAACAAACAGCATGCACACACTGTTAGAAATGAAAACAAACAGCATGCACACACTGTTAGAAATGAAAACAAACAGCATGCACACACTGTTAGAAATGAAAACAAACAGCATGCACACACTGTTAGAAATGAAAACAAACAGCATGCACACACTGTTAGAAATGAAAACAAACAGCATGCACACACTGTTAGAAATGAAAACAAACAGCATGCACACACTGTTAGAAATGAAAACAAACAGCATGCACACACTGTTAGAAATGAAAACTAACAGCATGCACACACTGTTAGAAATGAAAACAAACAGCATGCACACACTGTTAGAAATGAAAACAAACAGCATGCACACACTGTTAGAAATGAAAACTAACAGCATGCACACACTGTTAGAAATGAAAACAAACAGCATGCACACACTGTTAGAAATGAAAACAAACAGCAAGGACACACTGTTAGAAATGAAAACAAACAGCAAGGACACACTGTTAGAAATGAAAACAAACAGCATGCACACACTGTTAGAAATGAAAACAAACAGCATGCACACACTGTTAGAAATGAAAACAAACAGCATGCACACACTGTTAGAAATGAAAACAAACAGCATGCACACACTGTTAGAAATGAAAACAAACAGCAAGGACACACTGTTAGAAATGGAAACAAAGGTCACTGAGCCACCCCAGTGCTGAGTTCAGAGCCCAGGTCACTGAGCCACCCCAGTGCTGAGTTCAGAGCCCAGGTCACTGAGCCACCCCAGTGCTGAGTTCAGAGCCCAGGTCACTGAGCCACCCCAGTGCTGAGTTCAGAGCCCAGGTCACTGAGCCACCCCAGTGCTGAGTTCAGAGCCCAGGTCACTGAGCCACCCCAGTGCTGAGTTCAGAGCCCAGGTCACTGAGCCACCCCAGTGCTGAGTTCAGAGCCCAGGTCACTGAGCCACCCCAGTGCTGAGTTCAGAGCCCAGGTCACTGAGCCACCCCAGTGCTGAGTTCAGAGCCCAGGTCACTGAGCCACCCCAGTGCTGAGTTCAGAGCCCAGGTCACTGAGCCACCCCAGTGCTGAGTTCAGAGCCCAGGTCACTGAGCCACCCCAGTGCTGAGTTCAGAGCCCAGGTCACTGAGCCACCCCAGTGCTGAGTTCAGAGCCCAGGTCACTGAGCCACCCCAGCCCAAGAGCTGAACTTCACAGATCTTAACCCCCCTTCCCCCCCCCACACACACACACTCCGCACTTCGTGTCTGTAGTCCAGGGACATAGAATTACCAGACTCTGTTATGCAGCTAATTCAGAATTTCATAAAATGTCTCTTTTAAAATCATTCTACAAATACAACATTCAAGTGCTAAGCAAAAAAACATGACACAAAAAAATACGCTGATTGTGTGAAGCCCCTGGCTCCTGCTCTTCAGTGCGGGGGCCCCCTCGGCCCCTCTGCAAGCTCGGCCCCTGGGATCCTGGCAGCCAGGAGACAGGCCAGCCCAATGCCCACAGCCTGCATGGCAGCCAGGCCCAGCGCGCCTGCGGCGATGTAGAACATGTTGTCATTCACAAAGTCGTGCACCTTCTGGAAGCAGCCGTGAGTGTAGATCCCGGCCGTGCCGGCGCCCTCTGGAGGCAGGGGGCTGTTTCTGCAGCCTTTCCGCAGCACACAGCAGCTGGCTGGCACTGAGCCGTTGGGCTCCAGGGACCAGGACGAGGACAGCCAGTCCCTGTAGCTCTGCACCCCGCAGCACTCCAGCGCCCTCTGGAGAGCATCCAACGCGTCTGCCTTGCCTTCATCCTCCCCGTAGGAGTGCACGGCCTCCTGCAGCCCGTTCTGGAAGCCCTCGGCAATGTCCTTGCGGTAGAAGAGTCCGGAGAGCCCCGCGAAGAGCCCGGCCCCCAGCAGGGCCACCTGGAAGAGCCCGTAGGTGCGCAGCAGGCAGCGGTTCTCTGTGGCCGCGCTGAAGCAGCCCAGGAAGCCCCAGACGATGACAGCCGCCCCGCTTGCCAGCAGGATGAAGGCTGTGTTGGGGTAGCGGTTGGTGGACAGCACCAGGTAGTCGGACAGTGAGATTTTGGCCCAGATACCGACGGTGAACATGGCCAGCCCAGCCACCCAGAAGAGGAAGCTGAACGCCATGAGGGCGAGTTTGAGCAGAGCCATGGTGCCCCGTCGTGCCCGCACCATGGGCCGGTACCTGCAGGAGGACCAGTCCAGGGCAGGGGGCTCCTCTCTGTGTGAGGGCTGGTCCTCGGGCTCTGCTAGGCACTGGCTAGAGGTGCTGTAAGGGGGCAGTTCACACACACCCAGTCCAGGGGTAGCTGAGCTCCTGCGGGGGTCGTTGGGTGTAGAGTAGGGCTTCCCGAATCCAGCGGCCAGTCCCCTGGGTGAAGACAGCCTCCTCGCCAACCTCTCTGCACTCCCTGTCAGCTCCAGGCTTTCCTGCCGGCTCACCAGGCTCAGCCGAGGCAGAGTGTCGTATGGCAGCTGACTCGTCATTGCAGAACCTCTCCACTCGCTCGCTCGCTCCCTCTCTCCTCCCCAGCCCTCCTCTCCCCCTCTCGCTCCCCCTCTCTCGCACTCTGCTCTTTATGGCTGATTGTTAATGCTGTCCAGACATTAAATCATTCCTGTGATAAAGAGGCTCGAGCCACAGCGTTAAGATTTTGGTTTTATTATGGGGATTGTTTTGTTTTGCAGAGCGCTCATCTCCCTCCATTCCCTCTCTCTCTCTCTCTCTCTCTCTCTCTCTCTCTCTCTCTCTCTCTCTCCTCAAACCCCTCCTCCCTCCTCCTCGCTCGTCACACTGGAAGCTCCGGACAGGGACCCAGCCCCTGGGATCCCCTGACCGCAGCTCTGTCTCCCGGCCGGTCCCTCAGCGAGAGCAGAGTGGCCCTGCCTGTCCCTCTGTGCCTCAGAGATAAACTACCAGGGAGCTGAGAGAGCTGCCACCCAGCAAGGCAGGCAGAGACACTGCGAGTGTGTGTGTGTGTGTTTTCCTCTGTGTGTGTGTGTTCCTGTGTGAGTGTGTGTTTTCGTATTCCTGTGTGTGTGTGTGAGTGTTCCTGTGTGCGTTCTTGTGTGTGTACGTGTTGCTGTGGGTGAGTGTGTATGTGTTTCTGTGTGCGTTCTTGTGTGTGTAGGTGTTCCTGTGTGTGTGTGTGTGTGTACGTGTTCTTGTGTGCGTGTGTGTGTTCCTGTGTTTGTCTACTGGTTAGTGGGTGTGGAGGAGCTGGTTAGTGGGTGTGGAGGAGCTGGTTCCTGTGCTGGTTAGTGGGTGTGGAGGAGCTGGTTAGTGGGTGTGCAGGAGCTGGTTAGTGGGTGTGGAGGAGATGGTTCCTGCACTGGTTAGTGGGTGTGGAGGAGCTGGTTAGTGGGTGTGGAGGAGATGGTTAGTGGGTGTGGAGGAGCTGGTTCCTGCACTGGTTAGTGGGTGTGGAGGAGCTGGTTAGTGGGTGTGGAGGAGATGGTTAGTGGGTGTGGAGGAGCTGGTTAGTGGGTGTGGAGGAGCTGGTTAGTGGGTGTGGAGGAGCTGGTTAGTGGGTGTGGAGGAGATGGTTAGTGGGTGTGGAGGAGATGGTTAGTGGGTGTGGAGGAGATGGTTAGTGGGTGTGGAGGAGCTGGTTAGTGGGTGTGGAGGAGATGGTTAGTGGGTGTGGAGGAGCTGGTTAGTGGGTGTGGAGGAGCTGGTTAGTGGGTGTGGAGGAGCTGGTTAGTGGGTGTGGAGGAGATGGTTAGTGGGTGTGGAGGAGATGGTTAGTGGGTGTGGAGGAGATGGTTAGTGGGTGTGGAGGAGATGGTTAGTGGGTGTGGAGGAGCTGGTTAGTGGGTGTGGAGGAGCTGGTTAGTGGGTGTGGAGGAGCTGGTTAGTGGGTGTGGAGGAGATGGTTAGTGGGTGTGGAGGAGCTGGTTCATCACATCATTTTCATCACTTCTCTTGGAGTGTCCAGTTGACTCTCAACATATAAAAATATACTATCTGCCGTTACAAATGAAAATAGTTCAGGCATGTTATTATAAAACACTTTTGAAAATGTATTGTGTCCAGTGTGAGGCGATTGAAAGATCTATAAATGAGAGCTGGGAAACACAGACAGCATGGTTCTCACATCCAGAGCTCATTCTCCTCTTCAAAGAGCAGAGATCACGCCGGTCTCTGTGATCCTGTCTGCTCAGCCCAACACTCCCTCAATTCAGTACTAATTAAACAGACTCCAGCAGGAGCTGTAGAGACTGAGAAACTCACAGCACAGAGCTGACATCCTCCGGATCCTGCTTCACTGTGTCAGACACTCACTATCAAAGCTCCCGAGAGCTGCTCCCGCAGGGTCTTCCACAGGAAATGTCACTCTTTATGAGTGTGGCAATTACAGTGCCACCACGTGGGGTATGGAGTGAAGAGATGAAGAGCATATCCGTCACTGTCTGACAGCAAAGAGGCAGCTTCTGTCAGAGTCACTCAGCTGCAAAATCATTGTGAAAGGAGTCCCTGCAAATGCACACAGACACTGACACACTGCCCACACACACACACTCACACTGCATACGCACACACACACACACACACTCACACTGCATACGCACACACACACACACTGCGTACGCGTGCACACACACACACACACTGCGTATGCGTGCACACACACACACTGCAGTGCACAGCTCAGTATAGTGTGTGTGGATCAGCTTACAGTGCAGAGCTCAGTGTCCATCTCTCCTGCCTCTCTGTCTGTGTTAAAGAAAATTTCAAATGTTAATTTAAAAGAAAAGTCTAATCTGAATTGTCTGGTTGTCACTGCCCATAACAGAGGAGATCGGAGTCTCTGCTATTCAATTCAATTTCAATTTTTTTCAATTCAATTCAAAGTGCTTTATTGGCATGACTTATTTTCCACAGTGTTGCCAAAGCAAATACATACATATTATGAACAGATGCATATATATATATATAAACAAGGAACAATGGTAACAAAATAATAATAAATAAAATAGAAGATAAATAATAATAATACAGAAATTGAAATATTGAAATAATAATATTGAAACTATTAAATTGTGCCGTCACTGCGTGCCCCTCAGGTTGTGGCAGGTGGCTACATATTTGGCAGCCAGTGGAGCTGTGTGTCCCTCCCCTAGGAGGACAGCAAGTTTCTCTGAGTCTGCCATTTGTCTGAAAAGAGGATATTTTTCTTGTATTTTAATGAAGAATGATTCTCTGATATGGCTGTATTTTATACAGTGTAGGAGAAAGTGCATCTCAGTTTCCACCTCTCCTGTCTCGCAGTGACCACAGAGCCGATCTTCTCTGGGCAGCCAGGTCTGCCTGTGTCTGCCTGTCTCTATGGCCAGGCTGTGGTCACTGAGCCTGTACTTGGTCAGGATCTGTCTCTGCTTCGTATCTCTGACAGTGGAGAGATACTCTGCTAGGCTGTAGTTTCTTTTTAGGGCCCGATAGCAATCAAGTTTATTTTGGGATTTTATTTCTGTGTCCCAGTGTTCCAGATAGGAGTTTTTGGTTTGTTTTATAATTTGGTTTACTCTGATTGGGGGCTGGTAAGCAGTGCTGACCTGAAGCTGGTTGGAGTTAGTATTGGAGGGGGTCAGTGTGATGAGCTTCAAAACCAGCTGGCATAGGGGACTCTTTTCAGGGCTGAGCTCTTGGGTCTGGAGGGCCTTGTACTGGAGTGAGTCAGGTTCACTTTTTTCAAGGTGCAACCAGAATTTGAGTGCTCTTTTCTTTATATTAATAAGAGCTGGATATCGGCCTAATTCTGCCCTGCATGCGTGGTTTGGTGTATTTCTTAGCAGACGCCCTGGATAAGGGCGTCTGCTAAGAAATAAATAATAATAATAATAATAATTTCTTTGCACCTGCAATGTATTCTTGTATAGTTCAGCATGCAGGGTCTCGATTGGGTGTTTGTCCCATTTAGTGTAGTCTTGTTGACTGAGTGGACCCCATACCTCACTTCCATACAGCGCAATGGGCTGGATAACACTGTCAATTAATTTTAGCCAGATTTTGACAGGTATATTGATTTTATAGAATCTCCTTTTGATGGCATAAAAAGCTCTGAGTGCTTTTGCTTTTAGTGCATTCACTGCCAGGTTAAAACTGCCTGACGCACTGATGGTCAGACCCAAGTAAGTGTAGCTGGTGCTGTGCTCTAGGGTGGTGTTGCCGAGTGTAGAGTGATATCTGTTTCCCTGAGATCTGGCCTTTTTTTGAAAAATCATTATATTGGTCTTTTTGAGGTTTACTGCCAGGGCCCAGGACTGACAGTACTGCTCTAGCAGTGCCAGGCTCTGCTGCAGCCCCTGCTCTGTGGGTGACAGCAGGACCAGGTCATCTGCGTAGAGCAGGAACTTGACTTCAGTGTCATGTAATGTGAGGCCAGGGGCTGCAGACCGTTCCAACATCGTTGCTAACTCATTGATGTAAATATTGAACAGTGTTGGACTCAGACTGCAGCCCTGCCTCACCCCCCGCCCGAGTGAAGAAATCTGTCCTTTTGTTGGCAATTTTTACTGCACATTTGTTTTCTGTGTACCTTGATTTTATTATATCATAGACTTTACCCCCTACACCACTTTGAAGAATTCTATAATATAAACCTTCGTGCCAAATTGAATCAAAGGCTTTTTTAAAGTCAATGAAGCAGGCGAAAATTTTGCCTTTACTTTTTTGGTGTACATGTTTATCTATTAGGGTGTGCAGGGTGTAAATATGGTCAGTTGTGCGATGGTTTGGTAGGAATCCAATCTGACACTTACTCAGGACATTGTGTTCGGTAAGGAAGGCCAGTATCCGGGCGTTAATGATACTGCAGAACACCTTCCCCAGATTACTGCTCACACTGATGCCCCGGTAGTTGTTGGGGTCGAATTTGTCTCCACTCTTGTGAATTGGGGATATAAGCCCTTGGTTCCAGATGTCAGGGAAGTAACCAGTACTTAGTACCATGTTGAACAATTTAAGCATTGCCTCCTGTAATTTAGGGCTGCATTCACTGCCATCTAGTGTCTATGTCTGTTACTGCAGGGAGGCCTGCTCTCTGCTGCGCTCTGCTGGACTCTCCAGTTCAAGGCAGCCTATCACTGTACAGTTATGTTTTTATGCATGTCTATCTGTTTGAGAGAAAAGTCATATTGTTTGTATACAAGATGTGTGCTAAAAAAAAGAAACGCCTATAATGTTTATACGTCTGTGACCCCAACCTAGGAAAAGTCATATTGGACTATTGGAGGGGGAGAAAAACCATTTAAGCTGAATGGAAAGCAGTATGCATCAAACAGACCCAGAGCCTAAGAGGTGTGTTAACAGGAAGTGCCGTGCACAGAGACAGAGACAGAGACAGATACTTCAAACATGCCGTGCACAGAGACAGAGACAGATACTTCAAACATGCTGTGCACAGAGACAGAGACAGAGACTTTAAACATGCCGTGCACAGAGACAGAGACAGAGACTTTAAACATGCCGTGCACAGAGACAGAGACTTCAAACATGCCGTGCACAGAGACAGAGACAGAGACAGAGACTTTAAACATGCCGTGCACAGAGACAGAGACTTCAAACATGCCGTGCACAGAGACAGAGACAGAGACTTCAAACATGCCGTGCACAGAGACAGAGACTTCAAACATGCCGTGCACAGAGACAGAGACAGAGACTTCAAACATGCCGTGCACAGTGACAGAGACAGAGGAGAGGGGAGAGGCTGCAAAGCTGTTTATATTGAAGACTGTCTCTCTGGATCCTATACTGTGCTCTTTACCACCAATCAGATGCGAGCAATGAGAGGAGGGACTCAGGGATTGGCCACAGTGAAGGAGTGGGTTTTTTTTCACCGTTTGGTACAAGAGAATGATCTGGAACACTGTTCTGCATTCAGATTTTATTAAACAAAACATATTGTTAAGATACAGAGACAAGTGAGCTTCCATCCAGCAAGTCAAACTTACTTTTACACATTGTGGCAATGTGCCCCGCCCCTGTGTGTATTTTGTGTGTTATGTGTTGTATGTTGCGTGTGTTAATGTCGGTGTATAGTCATTGGTACACGGGATATAAACGGGTCTGTGTTTCATGTATATTTAAAAATGTAGATTTGTATTTAGGCACGAGGAGGGCACAAATCACTTCACGTGCTGGTTAAATGTAATATGTGAGCACGGGGTTGCACAGAATTAATTCACGTGCTGGGATTCAAGTGAATAATTAATTAGTAATTGAATCCCAGCACAACAGTATATATAGATGCACATTTCTATCACTCGGGGTTGTGTGTTCGTGAGTGGAGAACGGGAGAGAGAGGAGGAGAACTAAAAAGTAAAGAATAACAATTGCTACAGCGTGCTGGAAGTGCCAGCACTGTAATTGTTTAAACGTTCGTCCGCTTGAACCCTTTTATTTTCTGGTCTGTTAATTATTAAATACTGAGCGCGATCACGCACTCAGCTTCACCAAAACTCCAAGTCTCTGTTGTTTATTTCCTGGATCTGGTCTGACGCCACCCACTCCGGCCGTCTTTGTGACACGTGGTGTCAGTGGGATTTCACTCATTCACTGATTTCATCAACATTTCAAATTGTACATCCCAGACTGCCCCCCCAGCTGCTCTTCCACTGTGTTGTACTGTACAGTACAGAGGAGCTGGAGCAGCAGAGAGATGAGATCATTTCAAATTGTATATCCCAGACTGCCCCCCCAGCTGCTCTTCCACTGTGTTGTACTGTACAGTACAGAGGAGCTGGAGCAGCAGAGAGATGAGATCATTTCAAATTGTACATCCCAGACTGCCCCCCCAGCTGCTCTTCCACTGTGTTGTACTGTACAGTACAGAGGAGCTGGAGCTGCAGAGAGATGAGATCATTTCAAATTGTATATCCCAGACTGTCCCCCCAGCTGCTCTTCCACTGTGTTGTACTGTACAGTACAGAGGAGCTGGAGCTAAAGAGAGATGAGATCATTTCAAATTGTACATCCCAGACTGCCCCCCCAGCTGCTCTTCCACTGTGTTGTACTGTACAGTACAGAGGAGCTGGAGCTGCAGAGAGATGAGATCATTTCAAATTGTACATCCCAGACTGCCCCCCCAGCTGCTCTTCCACTGTGTTGTACTGTACAGTACAGAGGAGCTGGAGCAGCAGAGAGATGAGATCATTTCAAATTGTATATCCCAGACTGCCCCCCCCAGCTGCTCTTCCACTGTGTTGTACTGTACAGTACAGAGGAGCTGGAGCTGCAGAGAGATGAGATCATTTCAAATTGTACATCCCAGACTGACCCCCCCAGCTGCTCTTCCACTGTGTTGTACTGTACAGTACAGAGGAGCTGGAGCTGCAGAGAGATGAGATCATTTCAAATTGTACATCCCAGACTGCCCCCCCAGCTGCTCTTCCACTGTGTTGTACTGTACAGTACAGAGGAGCTGGAGCTGCAGAGAGATGAGATCATTTCAAATTGTATATCCCAGACTGACCCCCCCAGCTGCTCTTCCACTGTGTTGTACTGTACAGTACAGAGGAGCTGGAGCTGCAGAGAGATGAGATCATTTCAAATTGTATATCCCAGACTGCCCCCCCAGCTGCTCTTCCACTGTGTTGTACTGTACAGTACAGAGGAGCTGGAGCAGCAGAGAGATGAGATCATTTCAAATTGTATATCCCAGCTTGCTTTAGTCACTGCATTAGAGGGACGAGCGCATTCTATTTCTGGGGTCCCACCTGGATTGGGGTGCAAGTGCTTTTTAAGATCAGTTTATTTCTGGGGTCCCACCTGGATTGGGGTGCAAGTGCTTTTTAAGCTCAGTTTATTTCTGGGGTCCCCCCTGGATTGGGGTGCAAGTGCTTTTTAAGATCAGTTTATTTCTGGGGTCCCCCCTGGATTGGGGTGCAAGTGCTTTTCCATGCTGTTTGTTTTTCATAGATTCAGTCTCGCTGATTTCTCCTTCACGGCAGAATCTTTACAAAGCACTTTATAACAAATAACATGTTTAAAAAACACCTTGTTAAAACATAAAAAAACAAACACAGTGTGCAAAATAGCCACAGATATTGCCTAATGGATTGGGATTAGGAGCAGTGATCCGGTTTGGCTCTGTGCTCAGGGGCAGTGATCCGCCAGTGTGTGGATCACAGTCTGGAGGAGGCTGTCCTGAACCCCAGTGTGTGGATCACAGTCTGGAGGAGGCTCATCTGAACCCCAGTGTGTGGATCACAGTCTGGAGGAGGCTGTCCTGAACCCCAGTGTGTGGATCACAGTCAGGAGGAGGCTCATCTGAACCCCAGTGTGTGAATCACAGTCAGGAGGAGGCTCATCTGAACCCCAGTGTGTGGATCACAGTCTGGAGGAGGCTGTCCTGAACCCCAGTGTGTGGATCACAGTCTGGAGGAGGCTCATGTGAACCCCAGTGTGTGGATCACAGTCTGGAGGAGGCTGTCCTGAACCCCAGTGTGTGGATCACAGTCTGGAGGAGGCTGTCCTGAACCCCACTGTGTGGATCACAGTCTGGAGGAGGCTCATCTGAACCCCAGTGTGTGGATCACAGTCTGGAGGAGGCTGTCCTGAACCCCAGTGTGTGGATCACAGTCTGGAGGAGGCTGTCCTGACCCCCTCTCCTCAGATGCAAGGTGCTCATCAGGACCAGGCATGTGAATGAATTCTCAGTCCCTGGATCATGGCAAGTATTTATTTTATTATACTGCTGTTTCTGTGTTCAGCTCCTGTTTCATTCCTCTATGTCCCTGATGTATATTGCAATGGAAAGTTAGCTTGTGTTATTTGTGTGGAGAGAGTGGCCTGCAGGCAGCTTTCTATTGGAACCTGCTTTCTGTGTATCTCTGAGTGAGTGTGAATGTTCAGCAGTGTGTGAGATTCCTCAGTACTGCCCTGCAGTGAGGAGCTCTCCCGTCCTCTCCTCTCAGGGGCTGCTCGGGTGCAGGGTGCAGGGTGCAGGGTGTGTGCCTCAGTACTGCCCTGCAGTGAGGAGCTCTCCCGTCCTCTCCTCTCCTCTCCTCTCAGGGGCTGCTCGTGTGCAGGGTGCAGGGTGCAGGGTGTGTGCCTCAGTACTGCCCTGCAGTGAGGAGCTCTCCCGTCCTCTCCTCTCCTCTCCTCTCAGGGGCTGCTCGTGTGCAGGGTGCAGGGTGCAGGGTGTGTGCCTCAGTACTGCCCTGCAGTGAGGAGCTCTCCTGTCCTCTCCTCTCCTCTCCTCTCCTCTCAGGGTCTGCTCGTGTGCAGGGTGCAGGGTGTGTGCCTCAGTACTGCCCTGCAGTGAGGAGCTCTCCCGTCCTCTCCTCTCCACTCCTCTCAGGGGCTGCTCGTGTGCAGGGTGCTGGGTGCAGGGTGTGTGCCTCAGTACTGCCCTGCAGTCAGGAGCTCTCCAGTCCTCTCTATGCTCAGTGGGGGCTCCTCCTTTTCGTACAGCGGGGGGTGGTTCAGCACGGGGTGGGTGGGGTTCCTGTTGAAGCCCGGGCCCTTGCTCTCGGGCTCCTCAGATGCAGCAGCAGGAAGGCTGCTGGTGCTCCCGTTGATGTAGACAGCACTGGGCAGGGTCCGGCAGGGCTGGGAGGGGAAGCCAGGCTCGGCTCGGCTCTCCTTGCTGTCTGCAGAGACAAACAGACCTGTCAGGAAGGACATACACCTCCCCACAAGTAGCAGGTTCAAAATAGTGTCATGAGATTCTGATTTTCACAATTCAAAGTGTGATGATTCACCTTGGTTATCATTTATTAATGCTTTGACACTGAGTGTAATTCTGCACAGCAGCTTATACTGAACTCTCTGAGAATGTGATTCTGCACAGCAGTTTATACTGAACTCAGAGTGTGATTCTGCACAGCAGCTTATACTGAACTCTGAGAATGTGACTCTGCACAGCAGTTTATACTGAACTCTCTGAGAATGTGATTCTGCACAGCAGTTTATACTGAACTCTGAGAATGTGACTCTGCACAGCAGTTTATACTGAACTCTGAGAATGTGATTCTGCACAGCAGTTTATACTGAACTCTCTGAGAATGTGATTCTGCACAGCAGTTTATACTGAACTCTGAGAATGTGATTCTGCACAGCAGTTTATACTGAACTCTGAAAATGTGATTCTGCACAGCAGTTTACACTGAACTCTGAGAATGTGATTCTGCACAGCAGTTTATACTGAACTCTGAGTGTGATTCTGCACAGCAGTTTATACTGAACTCTGAGAATGTGTGGTCCAGTGGTTAAAGAAAAGGGCTTGTAACCAGGAGGTCCCCGGTTCGAATCTCACCTCACCCACTGACTCATTGTGTGACCCTGAGCAAGTCACTTAACCTCCTTGTGCTCCGTCTTTCGGGTGAGACGTAGTTGTAAGTGACTCTGCAGCTGATGCATAGTTCACACACCCTAGTTTCTGTAAGTCGCCTTGGATAAAGGCGTCTGCTAAATAAACAGATAATAATAATGTGATTCTGCACAGCAGTTTATACTGAACTCTCTGAGAATGTAATTTTGCGCTCTAAACAGACAGCACCAGACAGGCTCCTTATCTCTGCGTATCTGAGGCAGGTGTCTCGTTGGGATTGATCGCTTCAATACCATGTGAGCCGACTGTCCAGCAGTGCTCTGTGTCAACTACAGCTTGTACACACTGCAGATAGACACACACAAGCCAGTCAGCACACTACTCCAGTTAAAAAGCACTACAGAATACAACAGGTTTGAGAATTTTACTAAGAACAACTAAGATATTATTCACTTGTAGCAAACAATAAAACAAGGAATCGAGCACAGCACCAGGACTAGAGGACAAAGTGCAGGGGTAGACAGGACTAGAGGATACAGTGCAGGGGTAGACAGGACTAGAGGATACAGTGCAGGGGTAGACAGGACTAGAGGACACAGTGCAGGGGTAGACAGGACTAGAGGGCACAGTGCAGGGGTAGACAGGACTAGAGGACACAGTGCAGGGGTAGACAGGACTAGAGGACACAGTGCAGGGGTAGACAGGACTAGAGGACACAGTGCAGGGGTAGACAGGACTAGAGGACACAGTGCAGGGGTAGACAGGACTAGAGGATACAGTGCAGGGGTAGACAGGACTAGAGGATACAGTGCAGGGGTAGACAGGACTAGAGGATACAGTGCAGGGGTAGACAGGACTAGAGGACACAGTGCAGGGGTAGACAGGACTAGAGGACACAGTGCAGGGGTAGACAGGACTAGAGGATACAGTGCAGGGGTAGACAGGACTAGAGGACACAGTGCAGGGGGTAGGAGACACTTGTTTAGAGTGGGGAGTTTATGGAGAGGTTACCAAGCCAGGTCAGGGTTCTCTAAACTGGGATTGGAACTGAACTGCCTCCTCCTTGTGTAAGTCTCTTGTGTTGTTCTGTTCTACCCTGCTCTCAGATTCTCGCTGGGTGCTGTGTGCTGTCCCAGCTGGCTGTGCTCATTGCAGGGAGTTTAAAGGGATTCAAACCCAGCCTGTGCTGTACCTGCGATGGAGACGACGGTGTGCCCGCGGCCTGCCTCCTGGGTGTGGGGGCTGGGGATGGGCACCTCCGGTTTGGGCTTGCGGGTGCCCAGCATGTAGGGGTGCACGTCCAGGGAGAAGTGCCTCGAGTGCTTCTTCTCAATCACTCTGTCGACACCGACGGAGCTGAGAATCCCTGCAGCAAAGACAGCTCAACACATTGCAGTGTGGAAACAGACTCCTGTTGCACAGCAGTGTCACCTATTCCAGGGTTTAATATGTGCTTGACTAGCCCCAGTGTACAGGTAACAAGCTCAGGTGTGTCTTATTAAACCCACAGCAAAACAAGGAAACAATCCAACTGCTCTGCAACGGGAGTCTTATTTCCATCCCTGAATTCAGAATGTACTTGCCTGCCGTTAACCCCTTTAATAGCCGTCCCTGATCAAACTCCCCCAGACCCAACTTCATGCCATAAACCACAAGAATCTGCTGCACATGGATCCACGAGTCCCAGTCTCTCTTTATAACTCCAGCTCCTCCCAGTCTGTTAGCTATAACCATGCCTCTGTCAGCCTCCATCGCTCCTGTTAATTGAACACTAACATCAGACTGAACAGCTTTTTCTCAATTGTAGTTCAGTTCTTTAACTGGAAATTTGCCCTTTGGCTCTAACCCTAAATCGCTCACTCCTCGGCCCTCCCCCTCCCCCTGTCCCTTCACCCTTCACCCTGTCCTCTCTCACCGAAAATACATCACCCTGTCCCTTCACCCCCCCCCTCACCTCACCCTCCTCTCACCCTGTCCCTTCACCCTTCACCCTGTCCCCTCTCACCTCATACATCACCCTGTCCCTTCACCTCCCCCTCCCCCCTCACCTCACCCTCCCCTCACCCTGTCCCTTCACCCTCCCCTCTCCCCTCACCCTGTCCCTTCACCCTCCCCCCTCACCTCACCTCACCTCACCCTCCCCTCTCCCCTCTCCCCTCACCCTGTCCCTTCATCCTCCCCCCTCACAATCCGCCCTCCCCCTCCCCCCCCTTCCCCTTCACTCTCCAGGTACCTTTAGTGCTGGGCGGGTGCTGTGTGCTCTTGGCGCTGGACTCCAGCAGGGGTGCTATGAGGGTGTCCGCGGTGGTTTTGCGACGGACGGGTTTGGGTTTGTCAGGCTTGCTGCTGTTCTCCACTCTCATGAGAGCGAGCGGCTCTTTGAAGGACTGGGGCAGAGGATTGGAGCTTGGGATCCACTTCATCTTCTTGCGGGGTCTCTTGATGACTCCCAGCTCCCCCTCTGTGAAAGCTGCGGGGTCCACGCTGGGGTCCACAGTCTGGACCCCCGAGTCCCGCATGGTGGGCGTGGTGTCGTGGTTGGACTGGGCCAGTGCTGCCAGGAGCTGGCGGACCACGTTGTCGTACATGAGGTCACTCTCGTTGGTGATGAAGTCCAGCCGGTTCAGGGACTTGATGTGGTCGCGGTTCTCATTGCAGAACATGGCCAGGATGTTGATGTCGCAGAACTGGGACTTCTGCCACTGCCGCTTGGTCTTGATGCCCACCTTGTGCAGCTTGTCGAAGATGAAGTTGGACTTGCGCACGATGAACAGGTGCAGCAGGTTCACCAGGATGATGAGGTTGATGAAGCTCAGCAGGGAGATGTCCACCGCGGACAGGATCCTCTGCAGCTGCACGGCCGGGAGCTTGCAGTTCACATGGATCACCAGCGGGGCGGCGCTGCTCACGTCGGGGGGCTCTCCCAGCGCGCAGGTGAACTCGTTCTGCCTCTGCGTGGCGTAGTAAGTGGAGAGGTAGGAGATGGGGATGGAGCTCAGGAAGACGATCACTAGGTGGCGCGCCAGGTACAGCTTGGCCAGGAAGTTGCTCTGGCCGCGGCGCTCCAGGTACTTCTCAAACAGGTTCTGCTCGGGACTCTTCTCCTTCTCCGCATCCTCGATGATCTCCCTGCGCTCCCGCTCCGTGATTCCGGGCCCCTTCGACTGGATCTGCTTCTCGATCTTCGGGGCCCTGCCCTCGGCCGCCCGGTGGTAGCAGTTGTCGATCTCGTGCAGCAGGAAGTTGAGCTCGGAGGTGAGGCGTGTGGAGGTCATGAACTCCCAGCCCAGCGCCGGGATGTACATGATGCCAGCGAAGGCCAGTAGGGCGTACGGGAGGAACTTGTGTTGGAATAGAGAGCGCCTGAGCGCGGGCTCCACCCCCGGGACAGCGTCTCGCAGCTCTGTCCAGCAGTACCCCCGGGCGTACAGGGCCTGGTCTCGCGTGAAGTTGTGTGGAGTGTAGCAGTAGATCGACTCTTCTGCAGAACAGAGACAAACAGGAATAGCTTAGAGCAAACGAGCCTCAGCTCTGTGGAATGAAACATTTCAAACGAGACGCAGCTCTGTGGAATGAAACATTTCAAACGAGACGCAGCTCTGTGGAATGAAACATTTCAAACGAGACGCAGCTCTGTGGAATGAAACATTTCAAACGAGAAGCAGCTCTGTGGAATGAAACATTTCAAATGAGAAGCAGCTCTGTGGAATGAAACATTTCAAACGAGAAGCAGCTCTGTGGAATGAAACATTTCAAACGAGAAGCAGCTCTGTGGAATGAAACATTTCAAACGAGAAGCAGCTCTGTGGAATGAAACATTTCAAATGAGAAGCAGCTCTGTGGAATGAAACATTTCAAACGAGAAGCAGCTCTGTGGAATGAAACATTTCAAACGAGAAGCAGCTCTGTGGAATGAAACATTTCAAACGAGAAGCAGCTCTGTGGAATGAAACATTTCAAATGAGAAGCAGCTCTGTGGAATGAAACATTTCAAACGAGAAGCAGCTCTGTGGAATGAAACATTTCAAACGAGAAGCAGCTCTGTGGAATGAAACATTTCAAATGAGAAGCAGCTCTGTGGAATGAAACATTTCAAACGAGACGCAGCTCTGTGGAATGAAACATTTCAAATGAGACGCAGCTCTGTGGAAGGAAACATTTCAAACGAGAAGCAGCTCTGTGGAATGAAACATTTCAAACGAGAAGCAGCTCTGTGGAATGAAACATTTCAAACGAGAAGCAGCTCTGTGGAATGAAACATTTCAAACGAGACGCAGCTCTGTGGAATGAAACATTTCAAACGAGAAGCAGCTCTGTGGAATGAAACATTTCAAATGAGAAGCAGCTCTGTGGAATGAAAGCGTGTGGGAGGGAGGGAGGAAGCGTGCGGGAGGGAGGGAGGAAGCGTGCGGGAGGGAGGGAGGAAGCGTGCGGGAGGGAGGGAGGAAGCGCGCGGGAGGGAGGGAGGAAGCGCGCGGGAGGGAGGGAGGAAGCGCGCGGGAGGGAGGGAGGAAGCGTGCGGGAGGGAGGGAGGAAGGAAGCGTGCGGGAGGGAGGGAGGAAGCGTGCGGGAGGGAGGGAGGGAGGAAGCGTGCGGGAGGGAGGGAGGAAGCGTGCGGGAGGGAGGGAGGGAGGAAGCGCGCGGGAGGGAGGGAGGAAGCGTGCGGGAGGGAGGGAGGAAGTGTGCGGGAGGGAGGGAGGAAGCGTGCGGGAGGGAGGGAGGAAGCGCGCGGGAGGGAGGGAGGAAGCGTGCGGGAGGGAGGGAGGAAGCGTGCGGGAGGGAGGGAGGAAGCGTGCGGGAGGGAGGGAGGAAGCGCGCGGGAGGGAGGGAGGGAGGAAGCGCGCGGGAGGGAGGGAGGAAGCGCGCGGGAGGGAGGGAGGAAGCGTGCGGGAGGGAGGGAGGAAGCGTGCGGGAGGGAGGGAGGAAGCGTGCGGGAGGGAGGGAGGAAGCGTGCGGGAGGGAGGGAGGAAGTGTGCGGGAGGGAGGGAGGAAGCGTGCGGGAGGGAGGGAGGAAGCGTGCGGGAGGGAGGGAGGAAGCGCGCGGGAGGGAGGGAGGAAGCGTGTGGGAGGGAGGGAGGAAGCGTGCGGGAGGGAGGGAGGAAGCGTGCGGGAGGGAGGGAGGAAGGAAGCGTGCGGGAGGGAGGGAGGAAGCGTGCGGGAGGGAGGGAGGGAGGAAGCGCGCGGGAGGGAGGGAGGAAGCGTGCGGGAGGGAGGGAGGAAGCGTGCGGGAGGGAGGGAGGAAGTGTGCGGGAGGGAGGGAGGAAGCGTGCGGGAGGGAGGGAGGAAGCGTGCGGGAGGGAGGGAGGAAGCGTGCGGGAGGGAGGGAGCGCCGCTCAGAGAGACTCACCTGCGAAGTTCCTGGTGAACAGCAGTGTGACGAGCACGATGGGGATGAGGACGGTTCCCATGGTGACAACGCGGTCGAAGGGCAGCTCCAGTTTGATGTGGACCAGGAGCCCCGCCAGCGGCCCGGCCCGGTCATCCTGCTGCCCCGGCAGGATGAGCTCCCGCAGCTTCTCCCCGGCGAGCAGAGCCGTGGCCATGTCGGGGTTCTGCTCGATGATGTGCTGCATTCGCCTGGCGGGGAGCGCCGCTGCACTGCCAGCGTCCGAATCCTTCTGTGAGCCCAGGAGCCTCAAACCATCACCTCTGCAACACAGACACTGCTGAACACAGACACACAGACCATCCCCATTCCACATCACAGACACTGCTGAACACACACACACACCATCCCCATTCCACAACACAGACACTGCTGAACACAGACACACACCACCCCCATTCCACATCACAGACACTGCTGAACACACACACACACACCACCCCCATTCCACAACACAGCCACTGCTGAACACAGACACACACCACCCCCATTCCACATCACAGACACTGCTGAACACACACACACACACACACCACCCCCATTCCACAACACAGACACTGCTGAACACAGACACACACACCACCCCCATTCCACATCACAGACACTGCTGAACACAGACACACCACCCCCATTCCACAACACACACACTGCTGAACACAGACACACACCATCCCCATTCCACAACACAGACACTGCTGAACACAGACACACACACCATCCCCATTCCACAACACAGACACTGCTGAACACAGACACACCATCCCCATTCCACAACACAGACACACCACCCCCATTCCACAACACAGACACTGCTGAACACAGACACACACACCATCCCCATTCCACAACACAGACACAACACCCCCATTCCACATCACAGACACTGCTGAACACACACACACACACAACCCCCATTCCACAACACAGACACTGCTGAACACACACACCATCCCCATTCCACATCACAGACACTGCTGAACACAGACACACACCATCCCCATTCCACAACACAGACACACCACCCCCATTCCACATCACAGACACTGCTGAACACACACACCATCCCCATTCCACAACACAGACACTGCTGAACACACACACACACACCACCCCCATTCCACAACACAGACACTGCTGAACACACACACACACACCATCCCCATTCCACAACACAGACACTGCTGAACACAGACACACACCACCCCCATTCCACAACACAGACACTGCTGAACACAGACACACCACCCCCATTCCACATCACAGACACTGCTGAACACACACACCATCCCCATTCCACAACACAGACACTGCTGAACACACACACACACACCATCCCCATTCCACAACACAGACACTGCTGAACACAGACACACACCATCCCCATTCCACAACACAGACACTTCTGAACACACACACCATCCCCATTCCACATCACAGACACTGCTGAACACAGACACACACCATCCCCATTCCACATCACAGACACTGCTGAACACAGACACACCACCCCCATTCCACATCACAGACACTGCTGAACACACACACACACACACACCATCCCCATTCCACAACACAGACACTGCTGAACACACACACACACACACCATCCCCATTCCACAACACAGACACTGCTGAACAGACACACCACCCCCATTCCACATCACAGACACTGCTGAACACACACACCATCCCCATTCCACAACACAGACACTGCTGAACACACACACACACACCATCCCCATTCCACAACACAGACACTGCTGAACACAGACACACACCATCCCCATTCCACAACACAGACACTTCTGAACACACACACCATCCCCATTCCACATCACAGACACTGCTGAACACAGACACACACCATCCCCATTCCACATCACAGACACTGCTGAACACAGACACACCACCCCCATTCCACATCACAGACACTGCTGAACACACACACACACACACACCATCCCCATTCCACAACACAGACACTGCTGAACACACACACACACACACTATCCCCATTCCACAACACAGACACTGCTGAACACAGACACACGCCATCCCCATTCCACAACACAGACACTGCTGAACACAGACACACACCATCCCCATTCCACAACACAGACACTGCTGAACACACACACACCATCCCCATTCCACATCACAGACACTGCTGAACACACACACACACACCATCCCCATTCCACAACACAGACACTGCTGAACACACACACACACACACCATCCCCATTCCACAACACAGACACTGCTGAACACACACACACACACCATCCCCATTCCACAACACAGACACTGCTGAACACACACACACACACCATCCCCATTCCACAACACAGACACTGCTGAACACACACACTCACACCATCCCCATTCCACAACACAGACACTGCTGAACACAGACACACACACCATCCCCATTCCACAACACAGACACTGCTGAACACACACACACCATCCCCATTCCACATCACAGACACTGCTGAACACACACACACCATCCCCATTCCACAACACAGACACTGCTGAACACACACACACACACCATCCCCATTCCACAACACAGACACTGCTGAACACACACACACACCATCCCCATTCCACATCACAGACACTGCTGAACACACACACACACACCATCCCCATTCCACAACACAGACACTGCTGAACACACACACTCACACCATCCCCATTCCACAACACTGACACTTCTGAACACAGACACACCACCCCCATTCCACAACACAGACACTGCTGAACACACACACACACACCATCCCCATTCCACAACACAGACACTGCTGAACACACACACACACACCATCCCCATTCCACAACACAGACACTGCTGAACACAGACACACACCATCCCCATTCCACAACACAGACACTGCTGAACACACACACACACACACCACCCCCATTCCACAACACAGACACTGCTGAACACAGACACACCACCCCCATTCCACATCACAGACACTGCTGAACACAGACACACACCATCCCCATTCCACAACACAGACACTGCTGAACACACACACACACACACCATCCCCATTCCACAACACAGACACTGCTGAACACAGACACACACACACCATCCCCATTCCACAACACAGACACTGCTGAACACACACACACACACCATCCCCATTCCACAACACAGACACTGCTGAACACAGACACACACCACCCCCATTCCACAACACAGACACTGCTGAACACACACACACCATCCCCATTCCACATCACAGACACTGCTGAACACACACACACACACACACCATCCCCATTCCACAACACAGACACTGCTGAACACAGACACACCACCCCCATTCCACATCACAGACACTGCTGAACACAGACACACACCATCCCCATTCCACAACACAGACACTGCTGAACACACACACACACACACCATCCCCATTCCACAACACATACACTGCTGAACACAGACACACACACACCATCCCCATTCCACAACACAGACACTGCTGAACACACACACACATACACCATCCCCATTCCACAACACAGACACTACTGAACACACACACACCATCAGCACTGCAGCACACACTGCTGAACACACACACACCATCCCCATTCAACAACAGACACTGCTGAACACACACACCATCCCCATTCAACAACAGACACTGCTGAACACAGACACACCACCCCCATTCCACATCACAGACACTACTGAACACACACACACACCATCAGCACTGCAGCACACACTGCTGAACACACACACACACACACACCATCCCCATTCAACAACAGACACTGCTGAACACAGACACACCATCCCCATTCAACAACAGACACTGCTGAACACAGACACATATGATGTCAAAATGACCTACAGTGGACTGCAGCAGATCTAGAAGAAGCCAAGCCCTTGAAGATGAGCAGCGAGTTCACAGCAGCCACGTGAATCTCCCTCTATCCTGCTACATGTAACACAGCCACAGCTGCGAATCTCCAGCAGGAGCAGAGCTGCATGTGAGGACAGGTGTGTGCAGGAGTCCTGCTAGAGGACAGCACTGGATTACAGCAGCTGCAGCTCGCTGCAGCTCCCTGCAGCTCCCCCCCCCCCCCCCCCAGGGACCCACTGTCATTAATAACCTCAAATAAGAGCAACAAAACACTTTCATTTCCATTAGAATGGATGTCAAGATTCCTTTAAAACAAATGGATCATTTAAAAGCATTTTTAATGCTGCATCACAGTGGTTATGCGCTGCAGACACGGTACAGGGCTACACAGCCCGTTTAAACAGATTTTAAATTCATGAACAGCACTATAGGGCTACACAGCCCGTTTAAACAGATTTTAAATTCATGAACAGCACTACAGGGCTACACAGCCTGTTTAAACAGATTTTAAATTCATGAACAGCACTACAGGGCTACACAGCCCGTTGAAATAGATTTTAAATTCATGAACAGCACTACAGGGCTACACAGCCCGTTGAAATAGATTTTAAATTCATGAACAGCACTACAGGGCTACACAGCCCGTTGAAATCGATTTTAAATTCATGAACAGCACTACAGGGCTACACAGCCCGTTGAAATAGATTTTAAATTATTGAAAAAGACACGAGTGTATTACTGTACAAACCCCCCTTCGCGTTGGTGTGGCAGCTGCATTTCAAATATTGCATCAGATCAGTTATTTACACAAAACACGCTCTGCTACAGTAGACCGGCAACGATACAGCACAGACCGGTGAACTATGAAATGATTCTGCATCCTGCAAAACGGTCGCATTGCCTGTTTCAGAACAATGCTCCCAACAACGATCATATTTAATATTATAGAAAATAATGGTTTTCATTTAAAGATTTTCATCGTCTTGGGACTTTCCACAGAATCTCGTCGATTACAATAAGCCGCCAGTAAGAATACGAGAGGAGAAAGCAGAGGACGACAGTCTCGTGCACTCTCATACTTTGAAATGATCTTCAGGGATTTACTGCACCCTGCAGCACCATACCGCACGCAGAATGGGTTAACTGTATCTCTGTCGTTCGTCTTGCCACTACAAGCCTGCATTAAATAAATATAGACATAGCAATAGCGAGACATCATCTTACCCAGGCTGCCCGTCGGCGGGGAGCGTTCGTCTGCAGTGCGGTGCATCCGGCACCAGCGAGTTCCGCTCATTCCCCGGCTTCCTTCTATTTACAAAAATGTAATAATGTTACTGTTGCTCATCTACACCGCTTCGTCACCAGGCTATCCGTTCAGCCACAGACCGAAATGCATCGTGTTTGAAAGCGATCCATGTCAATGTGTTGCAACAAATCACTATTTTAAACAGACACTGGTGTATTTATTACTCAGTGGTGTTGAGTTCAGGGCTAACCCCGTGTGGTTTGTAAGCGCCCTCTCTTCGGAGCTGCAGAAATCATCACGCCGGCAGAGCTGTCCAGCGCTTCAGCAGCTTGCGGGTTTCACGCGTAAAGGGCGCTGCTGCTGCTGGGGCGGTGGCGGGACAGGGCGCCGGGCCTTCTGTGCTCAACAGCAACAGCAGCTTTAGAGGACAGGGAGAGGGGCTTCTACTCCTAGCCACAAATTAATCACTCTCTCCGGGGCAGACGATCGCGACCATGGGGGAGGAGGAGCATGGCACAAGGCCTGACATAATGCTCAGGGCAAATGAGGACACACACACAAACACACACTCACAAACAAACAAACACAAACACACACACTCACAAACACACACACTCACAAACACACACACTCACAAACAAACAAACAAACACACACACACAAACACACACACTCACAAATACACAAACAATCAAACACACACAAACAAACACACAGAGACACGCACACACACAAACACACACACTCACAAACAAACAAACACAAACACACACACTCACAAACACACACACTCACAAACACACAAACAAACAAACACACACAAACAAACAAACAAACAAACAAACAAACACACAGAGACACACACACGGCGCATGTGTAGATGCTCGTTCACTGTGCTTATTCCCTCACCCTCCTTGTATCCTTGTTTAACTTTCATGGGGTTCGCTTTTCCTGCTTTCTCTCTCGATACACAAAGCGTCACTGCGTCTGCCTCGTCTCCTGGAAACCACCATGCCACCCGTGGGGCTGCCTGCCTGCCGATCTCCAGGGCTGCCTGTCTGCCGATCTCCAGGGCTGCCTGTCTGCTGATCTCCAGGGCTGCCATGCCTCCCGTGGGGCTCCCTGTCTGCCGATCTCCAGGACTGCCGGACCCCCCGTGGGGCTGTCTGTCTGCCGATCTCCAGGGCTGCCTGTCTGCCGATCTCCAGGACTGCCGGACCCCCCGTGGGGCTGTCTGTCTGCCGATCTCCAGGGCTGCCTGTCTGCCGATCTCCAGGGCTGCCGTGCCGCCCGTGGGGCTGTCTGTCTGCCGATCTCCAGGGCTGCCTGTCTGCCGATCTCCAGGGCTGCCGTGCCGCCCGTGGGGCTGCCTGTCTGCCAATCTCCAGGGCTGCCGTGCCGCCCGTGGGGCTGCCTGTCTGCCGATCTCCAGGGCTGCCTGTCTGCCAATCTCCAGGGCTGCCTGTCTGCCGATCTCCAGGGCTGCCTGTCTGCCAATCTCCAGGGCTGCCTGTCTGCCAATCTCCAGGGCTGCCGTGCCGCCCGTGGGGCTGCCTGTCTGCCGATCTCCAGGGCTGCCTGTCTGCCGATCTCCAGGGCTGCCTGTCTGCCGATCTCCAGGGCTGCCGGGTCGCCCGTGGGGCTGCCTGTCTGCCGATCTCCAGGGCTGCCTGTCTGCCGATCTCCAGGGCTGCCTGTCTGCCGATCTCCAGGGCTGCCTGTCTGCCGATCTCCAGGGCTGCCTGTCTGCCGATCTCCAGGGCTGCCTGTCTGCCGATCTCCAGGGCTGCCTGTCTGCCGATCTCCAGGGCTGCCTGTCTGCTGATCTCCAGGACTGCCGTGCCGCCCGTGGGGCTGCCTGTCTGCTGATCTCCAGGGCTGCCGAGACAAGGCAGAGTGCAACCCTCTCCACACTGACAAACAGGAATAAGTGACCAGAATATGATAGAGTTTGTGGCAAATAAATCCAGGGCAGTTCATACATCAAAGACAACGGTTTACAATTCCAGGAGAGCAGACTGCAAAGCAATGCAACAGGAGATTCTATAGACTGGGACAGAATACTAATAGATAGTGAAGCTGAAAACAACGGGATTACATTTAGAAATATAATGGTAGGAATAAATGGTAAAGTAGCAGCATGGATTCATAACGGGTTACAAGATAGGAAGCAGACAGTTATAATTAGAGGCCAGGCATCAAACTGGAGTAACGGAACAAGTGAGCTACCACAGGGATCAGTACTGGGAACATTGCTATTGTTAATCTAATAACTGACTTGGACCAAGACATAAATCAGTCAACCATGTACATTTGCAGACGACACAAAACTGGGAGGGGCAGCCAACTCCCAATCAGCAACTCTACTAATACAAAGAGATTTAGACAAGACTCCAGCTCCCATGGCAGTTTAATGTGAATAAATGTGAAGTGTTGCACATCGGGTGCAAAAACATTGGAGGCAAGTACAGCATGAATAGTAATGAAATAGAGGAGGCTGTGTATGAAAAGGACTTGAGGGTAGTAGTGGAGGAATCTCTTAAGCCAACTAGACAGTGCAGAGAAGCTATAAAAAGAGGCAAACAGAATGCTAAGTTATACAGCCAAGACAGTGGAATTCAAATCTAGAGAAGTTATATTAAATTATACAATGCACTGGTACAACCACACCTAGAATACTGTGTCCATTTCTGATCCCTGTATCATAAGAAAGACATCGAGGCATTGGAGAGAGTACAGAGGAGAGCAACACGATTCCTTCCAGGACTGAAGGGCATGTCATATGAAGACAGACTGAAAGAGCTGAATCTGTACAGCCTAGAAAGGAGGAGAGCCAGAGGCAACCTAATAGAGGTATTTAAAATTGTCAAGGGGTTTAACAAAGTAACTGCTGAGAATTATTTCTCACAGGTCACAGAGAACAGAACCAGGGACCACGGGTGGAATCTGAAGAAGGGAATATTCAGAACCGAGAGAAGGAGCTTTTTTCACAGAAAAGGTGGTGAACCATTGGAGGGGGGTGATGCTGGGACGCCAGAATCACGTTGAGCCCTCTTGAGGTGTCGTGGGCTAGTCGACGACACACAGAGGACGGAAGGTGCCCATTTGAAGACCCCAGAGATGTACCCTACTTAATTCAATCCAGACGGTTGTCATGCTGATGCGCTGGGGAGACCGTACTGTGGTTGATCCCCAGAGCCAGCATCGCAGCCGTTGTGTGTGCTGATGCGCTAGGGAGGCAAAATAAGCTGATCCCTGGAGCCAGCATTACACTTCAGCCATCAACACCAGGCAGAAGGATATCTACATCATCATATGGAAGGAAACACAAATGGATGGAGACACAGATGGATCACATTAGTTTACTGTAAAGCTACGTCTTAGTTGGTGCTTATCTTGGCGAGAGCCGAGTTCAAATCAGCATGAAGTTTTAACATATACTCTCATGTAATGTAGGAGTAGGAGGCTGTGTGGTCCAGTGGTTAAAGAAAAGGGCTTACAGCCAGGAGGTCCCCGGTTCAAATCCCACCTCAGCCACTGACTCATTGTGTGACCCTGAGCAAGTCACTTAACCTCCTTGTGCTCCGTCTTTCGGGTGAGACGTAGTTTTAAGTGACTCTGCAGCTGATGCATAGTTCACACACCCGAGTCTCTGTAAGTCGCCTTGGATAAAGGCGTCTGCTAAATAAACAAATAATAATAATGTAATGGAAATCATTATCATCAGTTACTACAGAGATAATTATCAATGTGTATAACAGGTTTGTACAGCTTAGTCTAAAGAATGGCTGGACTCAATAAAACCTGGGCCCTGTTCCTTGTAGATGGTTTAAATAATTCAGGCTAATCAGATGTTAGCCGGATTCAGTTTAGCCTGATAACTGAAGTCAGGCTATCTCCGTTCCTCGACGGCGAATACAGGCTAAAAGTTTCTCGTTAACTCGATTCCGACTTAAGAAATCCCGATAATTGCGCGTGCGCGTGCTCCCTCAAAAGGGAGAATCGCAGAGCACTGAAACAATGATCTTCACGAAAGACGACGTCGAAAGAGAGAGCAACTTTTTTCAGCCTGACTGAGCAAGAGCTTATCATGGAAAGTTTTGAGGAATATAAAAGCATTATCACAACTAAATGCAACAGTGCTGCTGCTGCCAAGTCCAGAGAGGAAGCATGGAAAAAAAATTGCAGATAACCTAAATGCATTTTTTATTAGACAGGCTATGTATTTACCCCAATATAATTATTTCACAGACGTCCAATTTAAATCTGCATGCTTGTAGTAATGGAATGCAACATGGACTGAGAGTTTGTTGCATGAGAATGGTTAGCTCTCTATTGTTTTGTCATAATTTTTTAAATATATAATACTGTAGTAATATGTTGTACTAATTAATCGCCAACTGATATAGGAATGCGACACTAGCAAAAAAGCACAGCCCTGTGCATATAGTCTGTGTTCCTGTCAACGCACGGCTGCGCCGGGTGGGATGGGTAATGTGCGGCTCAAGTAGATTTATTAGATGAATGACACCTTGCCGACCGAATCTATAGCGCTCAAATACAAAAACATCTGAACGATGCAAAGGATCTTGGCGATCTCTCAGTATCTTTCCCTACGAAAAGCTAAAATAAATAAAACTGCTCCTTGCTCTATGGGATCTCTAAGGAAGAACGCTGTCATTTTAGAGGGGTGTGTCAAGTGCTTTCATTGGGTAGATGTACGAGTTTTTATACACAGATCCGGCTAACTTTAAGTTAGCCTGCGCTGGAGCAGGTTTAAGATTAAGGATGTGTTGCTATGGTAACTTAGTCGGCTAGACTTTAAGCTTGCTTCGAGTTATCCTGAGAGTTATCCGGATAACTCAGTTAGCCAGCTTCGAGGGACAGGGCCCTGGTTTTACAATCGCCTGGGTGGCAGATGACGGAGACACTGTGTTTGTTGCTATTTGAGGATCTCTTAACCCTCCCTGTAGACTGTCTGGGGGTAGGTCTTCACTATAACAACTGATCATGAGGCTGCAAGTCCCAGCCTGCTGTAGCCATGGGGATAAGGCTCTGCAGGAGATGGTGACACGTGCCTCCCTGAGCTCTCATCTTCCTGGGGTCTCTGAGGCTGGGAGGAGGGAATGAAAACACTGGAGGGGATCTGTACCTCCCTGAGCTCTCATCTTCCTGGGGTCTCTGAGGCTGGGAGGAGGGAATGAAAACACTGGAGGGGATCTGTACCTCCCTGAACTCTCATCTTCCTGGGATCTCTGAGGCTGGGAGGACTCCACGAGATCAGGGGCCAGTTTTTCAAAACTCTCTGGTAATCGGATTTCCGCATTTGATCTGGATTATATTGTGCAACTGGGTTTTTCAAAATACGTATTTATTATTATTTTTTATTAGTTTCTTAGCAGACACCCTTATCCAGGGCGACTCACATTATTTTTACATACTAGAGGTACAGCTTTAATAAAAAGGCATACACATGCGCCTCCTTAAAGCTCGTCTGAGATGCTGGACTCCCGACCGACAAGGAAGACGATGAAGATGTCTACGTAGGCAAAAATAAAATAACTATTTGCATGCGTTATGTGTGCACTAACATTAAAAGTGATTTAGATTTGTTAAAATTATATAGAACAAAATAAATAAAGCTGTGTATTAATCATTATTACCAGGCTCATTTCTTTTTTTAAATTATGTTAAAAAAAACTATTAAGAATGTTACACAGCAAGATCCTCTTCAATACAAACACTACACAGCAAGATCCTCTTCAATACAAACCGAAGTAACAAACAGTAACGGACCGCCTCTTCAGTCTGGTCTCCCACCCCCACCTCCCACCCCCAACTCCAATCACCACCCCCCCACCTCCAATCACCACCCCCCACCCCCCACCTCCAATCACCACCTCCCACCCCCAACTCCAATCACCACCCACCACCTCCCACCTCCAATCACCACCTCCCACCCCCACCTCCAATCACCACCCCCACCTCCACCTCCAATCACCACCCCCCACCCCCACCTCCAATCACCACACCCCACCCCCACTCCAATCACCACCCCCACCCCCCTCCAATCACCACCCCCCACCCCACCTCCAATCACCACCTCCCACCCCCACCTCCAATCACCACCCCCCACCCCCACCTCCAATCACCACCCCCCACCTCCAATCACCACCCCCACCTCCAATCACCACCCCCCACCCCCACCTCCAATCACCACCCCCACCTCCAATCACCACCCCCCACCCCCACCTCCAATCACCACCCCCCACCCCCACCTCCAATCACCACACCCCACCCCCACTCCAATCACCACCCCCACCCCCCTCCAATCACCACCCCCCACCCCCACCTCCAATCACCACCTCCCACCCCCACCTCCAATCACCACCCCCCACCCCCACCTCCAATCACCACCCCCCACCTCCAATCACCACCCCCACCTCCAATCACCACCCCACCTCCAATCACAACCTCCCACCCCCACCTCCAATCACCACCTCCCACCCCCCCTCCAATCACCACCCCCCACCCCCACCTCCAATCAACACCCCCCACCCCCACCTCCAATCACCACCTCCCACCCCCACCTCCAATCACCACCCCCACCTCCAATCACCACCCCCACCTCCAATCACAACCTCCCACCCCCACCTCCAATCACCACCTCCCACCCCCCCTCCAATCACCACCCCCCACCCCCACCTCCAATCAACACCCCCCACCCCCACCTCCAATCACCACCTCTCACCCCCCCTCCAATCACCAACCCCCACCCCCACCTCCAATCACCACCTCCCACCCCCCCTCCAATCACCACCCCCAACTCCAATCACCACCCCCACCAAACCCCAACTCAAACCACCACCCCCCACCAAACCCCAACTCCAACCACTCCCCCCCACCCCCACCAAACCCCAACTCCAACCACCCCCCCACCAAACCCCAACTCCAACCACTCCCCCCCACCCCCACCAAACCCCAACTCAAACCACCACCCCCCACCAAACCCCAACTCCAACCACTCCCCCCCACCCCCACCAAACCCCAACTCCAACCACCCCCCCACCAAACCCCAACTCCAACCACCCCCCACCCTCACCAAACCAACTCCAACCACTGCCCCCCACCCCCACCAAACCCCAACTCCAACCACTGCCCCCCACCAAACCCCAACCACTGCCCCCCACCCCCACCAAACTCCAACTCCAACCACCGTCCCCACCCCCACCTCCAACCACCACCCCCCACCTCCCACCCCCCACCTCCAATCACCACCTCCCACCCCCAACTCCAATCACCACCCACCACCTCCCACCTCCAATCACCACCTCCCACCCCCACCTCCAATCACCACCCCCACCTCCAATCACCACCCCCCACCCCCACCTCCAATCACCACCCCCCACCCCCACCTCCAATCACCACACCCCACCCCCACTCCAATCACCACCCCCACCCCCCTCCAATCACCACCCCCCACCCCCACCTCCAATCACCACCTCCCACCCCCACCTCCAATCACCACCCCCCACCCCCACCTCCAATCACCACCCCCCACCTCCAATCACCACCCCCACCTCCAATCACCACCCCCACCTCCAATCACCACCCCCACCTCCAATCACAACCTCCCACCCCCACCTCCAATCACCACCTCCCACCCCCACCTCCAATCACCACCCCCACCTCCAACCACCACCCCTAGCGGCAGCAGAACTCCGTCCTTTTAGCTTACATGAGGAGAAAAACTAAAACAAAACGCACAATGTATTTACTGGGAATTCTTTATTTGAACAAAAAAAACCATGAAAAAGCTATTTATTTAAATGATTTATCTCATTGAATAAAACAAACAGAAAATCCTCACAAAAGAACGAATTTCCAAACAGAGGCGAGGATCCTAGACAGGCCCTCCCAGCTCCCAGAGGCACAGATCAGCAGCCAGGCCCTTCGTGACGTACAGATCAGGAGCCGGGCCCTTCGTGAGACACAGCAGAGTGGCTGGGGGCAGGGGTGGGGTTCTGATTCCTCTTCGTTGAGCCACATCTAGGGGCAACAGATTCAATACAAATCAAGCACCCTGTTTACTGATGCAGATCCAGGAACCCTGCGAGTCAGATTCAATACAAATCAAGCACCCTGTTTACTGATGCAGATCCAGGAACCCTGTGAGTCAGATTCAATACAAATCAAGCACCCTGTTTACTGATGCAGATCGAGGAACCCTGCGAGTTAGATTCAATACAAATCAAGCACCCTGTTTACTGATGCAGATCCAGGAACCCTGTGCTTCAGATTCAATACAAATCAAGCACCCTGTTTACTGATGCAGATCGAGGAACCCTGCGAGTTAGATTCAATACAAATCAAGCACCCTGTTTACTGATGCAGATCCAGGAACCCTGCGAGTCAGATTCAATACAAATCAAGCACCCTGTTTACTGATGCAGATCCAGGAACCCTGTGCTTCAGATTCAATACAAATCAAGCACCCTGTTTACTGATGCAGATCCAGGAACCCTGTGAGTCAGATTCAATACAAATCAAGCACCCTGTTTACTGATGCAGATCCAGGAACCCTGCGAGTCAGATTCAATACAAATCAAGCACCCTGTTTACTGATGCAGATCCAGGAACCCTGCGAGTCAGATTCAATACAAATCAAGCACCCTGTTTACTGATGCAGATCCAGGAACCCTGCGAGTCAGATTCAATACAAATCAAGCACCCTGTTTACTGATGCAGATCCAGGAACCCTGTGCTTCAGCACACAGCCTCACATTCTTCCTCTCACTGAATTGATGAATATGGACGAGAAGCTGTGAGACGGACCCCTCCCTCCACAGTGGCTCCACCGTTCTGATGAACACTGCCCTTCTCTCTAGGACATCACAGAGTTGGGTGCTCAGCTTTAACTCAGTGCAGAATGACCCTGTCAGTCAGCTGCACACGTCACTGTGCAGAACACAGAAACCTCGCGGTGCCACATCTGAATGTCTTGCCTCCAACTCCCCCTTAACAAACGTTCTCATTATTGTAAATGTCACGGCATTACAGGATCGTTTTCATCCATAAACAACATTCCAGGACATTAAAACCTGCTTCAGCTCTAAACTGCAAGATTATAATGTGCTTTGGAAACCTGAGACAAGCGACCCCGACGCACGTCCTCGGACCCTCGTCTGGAAAGCTTTTAAACACTGAATGAGTCCCGGTCCTCTCTGCCAAGAACAGCTAATGAAGGAAACAAAGAGTGTGAACCAGACGAACGAAGAGAGGGAGAGAGTGCAATAAAGAGTGTGAACCAGACGAACGAAGAGAGGGAGAGAGTGCAATAAAGAGTGAACCAGAAGAACGAAGAGAGGAAGAGAGTGCAATAAAGAGTGAACCAGAAGAACGAAGAGAGGAAGAGAGTGCAATAAAGAGTGTGAACCAGACGAATGAAGAGAGGAAGAGAGTGCAATAAAGAGTGAACCAGACGAATGAAGAGAGGAAGAGAGTGCAATAAAGAGTGAACCAGAAGAACGAAGAGAGGAAGAGAGTGCAATAAAGAGTGTGAACCAGACGAATGAAGAGAGTGCAATAAAGAGTGTGAACCAGACGAACGAAGAGAGGAAGAGAGTGCAATAAAGAGTGAACCAGAAGAACGAAGAGAGGAAGAGAGTGCAATAAAGAGTGTGAACCAGACGAATGAAGAGAGTGCAATAAAGAGTGTGAACCAGACGAACGAAGAGAGGAAGAGAGTGCAATAAAGAGTGAACCAGAAGAACGAAGAGAGGAAGAGAGTGCAATAAAGAGTGAACCAGAAGAACGAAGAGAGTGCAGTAAAGAGTGTGAACCAGACGAACGAAGAGAGGAAGAGAGTGCAATAAAGAGTGAACCAGAAGAACGAAGAGAGGAAGAGAGTGCAATAAAGAGTGTGAACCAGACGAACGAAGAGAGGAAGAGAGTGCAATAAAGAGTGAACCAGAAGAACGAAGAGAGGAAGAGAGTGCAATAAAGAGTGTGAACCAGACGAACGAAGAGAGGAAGAGAGTGCAATAAAGAGTGTGAACCAGAAGAACGAAGAGAGGAAGAGAGTGCAATAAAGAGTGTGAACCAGAAGAACGAAGAGAGGGAGAGAGTGCAATAAAGAGTGAACCAGAAGAACGAAGAGAGGAAGAGAGTGCAATAAAGAGTGAACCAGAAGAACGAAGAGAGTGCAATAAAGAGTGTGAACCAGACGAATGAAGAGAGGAAGAGAGTGCAATAAAGAGTGAACCAGAAGAACGAAGAGAGGAAGAGAGTGCAATAAAGAGTGTGAACCAGACGAATGAAGAGAGGAAGAGAGTGCAATAAAGAGTGAACCAGACGAATGAAGAGAGGAAGAGAGTGCAATAAAGAGTGAACCAGAAGAACGAAGAGAGGAAGAGAGTGCAATAAAGAGTGTGAACCAGACGAATGAAGAGAGTGCAATAAAGAGTGTGAACCAGACGAACGAAGAGAGGAAGAGAGTGCAATAAAGAGTGAACCAGAAGAACGAAGAGAGGAAGAGAGTGCAATAAAGAGTGAACCAGAAGAACGAAGAGAGTGCAGTAAAGAGTGTGAACCAGACGAACGAAGAGAGGAAGAGAGTGCAATAAAGAGTGAACCAGAAGAACGAAGAGAGGAAGAGAGTGCAATAAAGAGTGTGAACCAGACGAACGAAGAGAGGAAGAGAGTGCAATAAAGAGTGAACCAGAAGAACGAAGAGAGGAAGAGAGTGCAATAAAGAGTGTGAACCAGACGAACGAAGAGAGGAAGAGAGTGCAATAAAGAGTGTGAACCAGACGAACGAAGAGAGGAAGAGAGTGCAATAAAGAGTGTGAACCAGACGAATGAAGAGAGTGCAATAAAGAGTGTGAACCAGACGAACGAAGAGAGGAAGAGAGTGCAATAAAGAGTGAACCAGAAGAACGAAGAGAGGAAGAGAGTGCAATAAAGAGTGTGAACCAGACGAATTGAGAGGAGAGGAGAGGAGAGGAGAGGAGAGGAGAGGAAGGCAGCGAGACGGACACTCACTTTGGAGAGAGAGAGAGAGAGAGAGAGAGAGAGAGAGAGAGAGAAGGCAGCGAGACGGACACTCACTTTGGAGAGAGAGAGAGAGAGAGAGAGAGAGAGAGAGAAGGCAGCGAGACGGACACTCACTTTGGAGAGAGAGAGAGAGAGAGAGAGAGAGAGAGAGAGAGAGAGAGAGAGAGAGAGAGGAAGGCAGTGAGATGGACACTCACTTTGGAGAAAGAGATGAGAGGAGAGGAGGGCAGCGAGACGGACACTCACTTTGGAGAAAGAGATGAGAGGAGAGGAGGGCAGCGAGACGGACACTCACTTTGGAGAAAGAGATGAGAGGAGAGGAAGGCAGCGAGACGGACACTCACTTGCTCCTGGCTGCCAGCTCTGGGGGGATGTCGCAGCCCAGAAAGGCCCCGTTGAGAATGGAGTACTCCAGCAGCGCCCCGAAACATGGGTCCTGAAACGAGTCAGGGGGTCACTTGCAACACAGCCCCCCCAATCCACACACTGCCCTTAGCAGCACCCAGAGAGGAAAGGGAGAACCCAATGCTGACAATGTTAAACATTTCTTCCTCATTAGTAGTATTAGTGGTATAGTAGTCGTAGCAGCACTATTACAGTATTAGCAGTAGTATTAGCAGCACTATTACAGTATTAGCAGTAGTATTATTGTGTTAGTAGTACTTTTTATTTTTTATTTTAATTTAAAAAAAAAATTTTTACCCCATTTTCTCCCCAATTTGAAATGCCCAATTTCAAGCCTGGCTCAGCGCTGCAACCCCCGCGCTGACTCGGGAGAGACAAAGACGAACACACGCGTCCTCCGAAGCCGTCGGCTTCTTTACACACTGCAGGCTCGCCATGCAGCCACCTCAGAGCTACAGCGTCGGAGGACAATGCAGCTCTGGGCAGCTTACAGGCAAACCCGCAGGCACCCGGCCAGACGACAGGGGTCGCTGGTGCGCGGTGAGCCGAGGACACCCTGGCCGACCTAACCCTAAACCCCCACCCCCCCTCCGGGTGGTGTCTGGCCAATTGTGCAGAGCCCCCTGGGAACTCCCGTCACTGGTCAACAGTGTAATAGCCTGGACTCGAACCGGCGACACTTTACCGGAAGAGTCACTCGGGAGCCCCCAGTTGTACTTTTATAATATTAGTGTTAGTATTACAGTAGTGGTAGTATTACAGTAGTAGTATTAGTACTGTAGTATTATAGTATTATTATAGTATTGTAGTAGTAGTATTACAGTAGTATTATAGTATTATAGTATCGTAGTAGTAGTACTGTAGTATTAGTGGTAGTAGTACTGTATTATTGTAGTAGTATTATAGTATTGTAGTAGTAGTATTATAGTATTGTAGTAGTAGTATTACAGTAGTATTATAGTATTATAGTATCGTAGTAGTAGTACTGTAGTATTAGTGGTAGTAGTACTGTATTATTGTAGTAGTATTATAGTATTGTAGTAGTAGTATTATAGTATCGTAGTAGTAGTATTACAGTAGTATTATAGTATTATAGTATCGTAGTAGTAGTACTGTAGTATTAGTGGTAGTAGTACTGTATTATTGTAGTAGTATTATAGTATTGTAGTAGTAGTATTATAGTATCGTAGTAGTAGTATTACAGTAGTATTATAGTATTAGTAGCAGCAGCAGTACTATTCGGTCACGTTGCAGCCAGCCTCCCTGCATCAGGAATCGAAGCACACTGACCTTGATGAGCACATGGGGGTTTCCCACCACGATCAGCAGGGCTTTGGGGCGCGTGACAGCCACGTTGAAGCGCTTGGGGTTCGAGAGGAAACCCAGAACATGCTGCACGTCTTCATCCAGCCGGTCCTCATTGGAACGCACCTGCGACACGGAGAGGGTGGAGTTACAGACCTCATGGTGCTGCCACACAAGCACCCGACTGACTGCAAACTGCCATGATGTACCCAGCACTGCAACATGGTGTGTGTGCACTGTGTATATTCATGGTGGGTCTGCACTGTGTATATTCATGGTGTGTCTGCACTCTGCACTGTGTATATTCATGGTGTGTCTGCACTGTGTATATTCATGGTGGGTCTGCACTGTGGATATTCATGGTGTGTGTGCTCTGTGGATATTCATGGTGGGTCTGCACTGTGTATATTCATGGTGTGTCTGCACTGTGTATATTCATGGTGGGTCTGCACTGTGTATATTCATGGTGGGTCTGCACTGTGTATATTCATGGTGGGTCTGCACTGTGTATATTCATGGTGGGTCTGCACTGTGTATATTCATGGTGGGTCTGCACTGTGTATATTCATGGTGGGTCTGCACTCTGCACTGTGTATATTCATGGTGTGTCTGCACTGTGTATATTCATGGTGTGTCTGCACTCTGCACTGTGTATATTCATGGTGGGTCTGCACTCTGCACTGTGTATATTCATGGTGGGTCTGCACTGTGTATATTCATGGTGGGTCTGCACTGTGTATATTCATGGTGTGTCTGCACTCTGCACTGTGTATATTCATGGTGGGTCTGCACTCTGCACTGTGTATATTCATGGTGTGTCTGCACTGTGTATATTCATGGTGGGTCTGCACTGTGTATATTCATGGTGGGTCTGCACTGTGTATATTCATGGTGGGTCTGCACTGTGTATATTCATGGTGGGTCTGCACTCTGCACTGTGTATATTCATGGTGGGTCTGCACTCTGCACTGTGTATATTCATGGTGGGTCTGCACTGTGTATATTCATGGTGGGTCTGCACTGTGTATATTCATGGTGGGTCTGCACTCTGCACTGTGTATATTCATGGTGGGTCTGCACTCTGCACTGTGTATATTCATGGTGTGTCTGCACTGTGTATATTCATGGTGTGTCTGCACTGTGTATATTCATGGTGGGTCTGCACTGTGTATATTCATGGTGGGTCTGCACTGTGTATATTCATGGTGGGTCTGCACTGTGTATATTCATGGTGGGTCTGCACTCTGCACTGTGTATATTCATGGTGGGTCTGCACTCTGCACTGTGTATATTCATGGTGGGTCTGCACTCTGCACTGTGTATATTCATGGTGTGTCTGCACTGTGTATATTCATGGTGGGTCTGCACTGTGTATATTCATGGTGTGTCTGCACTGTGGATATTCATGGTGGGTCTGCACTGTGTATATTCATGGTGTGTCTGCACTCTGCACTGTGTATATTCATGGTGGGTCTGCACTGTGGATATTCATGGTGTGTCTGCACTGTGGATATTCATGGTGTGTCTGCACTGTGTATATTCATGGTGGGTCTGCACTGTGTATATTCATGGTGTGTCTGCACTCTGCACTGTGTATATTCATGGTGTGTGTGCACTGTGTATATTCATGGTGGGTCTGCACTGTGGATATTCATGGTGGGTCTGCACTGTGTATATTCATGGTGGGTCTGCACTGTGTATATTCATGGTGGGTCTGCACTGTGTATATTCATGGTGTGTGTGCTCTGTGGATATTCATGGTGGGTCTGCACTGTGGATATTCATGGTGGGTCTGCACTGTGGATATTCATGGTGGGTCTGCACTGTGGATATTCATGGTGGGTCTGCACTGTGTCTGCACTCTGCACTGTGTATATTCATGGTGGGTCTGCACTGTGTATATTCATGGTGGGTCTGCACTGTGTATATTCATGGTGGGTCTGCACTGTGGATATTCATGGTGGGTCTGCACTGTGGATATTCATGGTGTGTCTGCACTGTGTATATTCATGGTGTGTCTGCACTCTGCACTGTGTATATTCATGGTGGGTCTGCACTGTGTATATTCATGGTGGGTCTGCACTGTGTATATTCATGGTGGGTCTGCACTGTGGATATTCATGGTGTGTCTGCACTCTGCACTGTGTATATTCATGGTGTGTCTGCACTGTGTATATTCATGGTGGGTCTGCACTGTGGATATTCATGGTGGGTCTGCACTGTGGATATTCATGGTGGGTCTGCACTGTGGATATTCATGGTGGGTCTGCACTGTGGATATTCATGGTGTGTCTGCACTGTGTATATTCATGGTGGGTCTGCACTGTGGATATTCATGGTGTGTGTGCTCTGTGGATATTCATGGTGGGTCTGCACTCTGCACTGTGTATATTCATGGTGGGTCTGCACTGTGGATATTCATGGTGGGTCTGCACTGTGGATATTCATGGTGGGTCTGCACTGTGGATATTCATGGTGGGTCTGCACTGTGGATATTCATGGTGTGTCTGCACTGTGTATATTCATGGTGGGTCTGCACTGTGTATATTCATGGTGGGTCTGCACTGTGTCTGCACTCTGCACTGTGTATATTCATGGTGGGTCTGCACTCTGCACTGTGTATATTCATGGTGTGTGTGCTCTGTGGATATTCATGGTGGGTCTGCACTGTGTATATTCATGGTGTGTCTGCACTCTGCACTGTGTATATTCATGGTGTGTGTGCTCTGTGGATATTCATGGTGGGTCTGCACTGTGTATATTCATGGTGTGTCTGCACTCTGCACTGTGTATATTCATGGTGTGTGTGCTCTGTGTATATTCATGGTGGGTCTGCACTGTGTATATTCATGGTGGGTCTGCACTGTGTATATTCATGGTGGGTCTGCACTCTGCCCTGTGTATATTCATGGTGGGTCTGCACTCTGCACTGTGTATATTCATGGTGGGTCTGCACTGTGTATATTCATGGTGGGTCTGCACTCTGCACTGTGTATATTCATGGTGGGTCTGCACTGTGTATATTCATGGTGGGTCTGCACTGTGGATATTCATGGTGGGTCTGCACTCTGCACTGTGTATATTCATGGTGGGTCTGCACTGTGGATATTCATGGTGGGTCTGCACTGTGTATATTCATGGTGGGTCTGCACTGTGTATATTCATGGTGGGTCTGCACTCT